>NC_083869.1:40030530-40333560 GCF_032452875.1 Bos javanicus | reverse complement strand
AAGATTAAACTTAAGTTTATAAATATGGAAAACCTTATCAAAGAGGAGTAAAGGCTTTTCTAAAATCTTCTGTGTATAATTACTATAGTTTTGTACTTGACTTCCTGTCCCATTAACTAGCCTATCAAGATTTGATTTAGAACTATCATAACTGAATATGAACTGATAACTGAATACTGTCTCATGTCCCTATTTCAGAACATAAATGTAAGTCAAGTTCAAAATAATTATTTTTAGTGTTCTGTAGCCAAGTGATTAAAAGCATGTAAAATCATTCTTAAAATTATCAGAGGCCTGAAAAACTCTTTCTGATTACCCATTGGTCATTCCCCATTCTTCCTCCTAAAGAGGATATGATTTTGTTTAGGCAAAAAACAAACAAACTAGTTTTGGGCAATCTCAAACTAGTTTGTTTGTTTGAGGTAGTCATATGCTTTAGAGGAGCTAGGCTTTTCTCCAGACCCAGTGGATGAGTCTTGATTAGTGAAGGCCAGTTATATGGTGAATCTGGTCTCCTTGACTATGGCTGTCCAAGAATGGGTTTGCAATGGATACAAAATTGCATGGATGTGCCATCGGGAAAGAGAGTTTTTGCTGAATCTCTTATAAAAAGGCATCAGAAAAAGTATTTTTTCAACTGGGCTTTGCATTTTGTGTGTGTGTCTATGTGTGAGAATATGATACCTAGAGGTTTTGCAGCCACTTTATGACTATGACAAAATAAATCTGCAGTCAAAAGCTACTGTGATAGAGCTGGCAGAGCTGAGCTATAAATTTAGATCTTTGATTATTGCATAATACCGAATTAACTAATCTTGACATCTTCCTACCTCTTTATTCCTTCTTTGGCAAAGAAATAAGTTTAGCAAAATTATAAGATACAAACAAGATCAACATACTAACAATATTCCTAAATACTAGTAATACCCAATTAAATTTTTTAAATGTCATTAGATACAATATTTAGGGTTACATTTAATAAGAAATGTGCAATACTTATGCACTGAAAACTAAAAAAAAAAAAAAACATTGCCAAAAGAAAAGAAAGAAGACCTAGAAAAACTGATTTATAGATGTCAATGCAGTCTCAATCAAAATCCAATCATATTTGTGGTATAAATTATAATCTGATTCTAAAGTCTACATGAAATGCAAAGACTAAAACACTTTCAAAAAGAAGAACATAATTGTGGAATTAATTCTATCTTATTTCAAGACTTACAATAAAGCTACAGTAATCAAGACATTGTGGCATTGGCCAAAAGATAGATATTTAACTCAATGGAATAGAATAGAAAGTTGAGAAACAGAGTTACATATATATAGTAAACTGATTTTGGCAAATATGTCAAGATATTTCAAGGGAAAAAAAGAGTCTTTTGAAAAATGTCCTGGAATAGTTGGATATTCCTATATAAAAACAAAAAATCAAAATGTTACCCTTCGGTCAGTTCAGTTCAGTTGCTCAGTCGTGTTCAACTCTTTGCAACCCCATGAATCACAGCATGCCAGGCTTCCCTGTCCATCACCAGCTCCCAGAGTTCACTCAGACTCACGTCCATCCAGTCAGTGATGCCATCCAATCATCTCGTCTTCTGTTGTCCCCTTCTCCTCCTGCCCCCAATCCCTCCCAGAGTCAGGGTCTTTTCCAATGAGTCAACTCTTCGCATGAGGTGGCCAAAGTACTGGAGTTTCAGCTTTAGCATCAGTCCTTCCAAAGAAATCCCAGGGCTGATCTCCTTCAAAATGGACTGGTTGGATCTCCTTGCAGTCCAAGGGACTCTCAAGAGTCTTCTCCAACACCACAGTTCAAAAACATCAATTCTTCAGCACTCAGCTTTCTTCACAGTCCAACTCTCACATCCATACGTGACCACTGGAAAAACCATAGCCTTGACTAGACGGACCTTTGTTGGCAAAGTAGTATCTCTGCTTTTCAATACGCTATCTAGGTTGGTCGTAACTTTTCTTTCAAGGAGTAAGCGTCTTTTAATTTCATGGCTGCAGTCACCATCTGCAGTGATGTTGGAGCCCCCCAAAATATAAAGTCTGACACTGTTTCCACTGTTTCCCCATCTGTTTCCTAATAAGTGATGGGACCAGATGCCATGATCTTTGTTTTCTGAATGTTGAGTTTTAAGCCAACTTTTTCATTCTCCTCTTTCACCTTCATCAAGAGGCTTTTTAGTTCCTCTTCACTTTCTGCCATAAGGGTGGTGTCATCTGCATATCTGAGGTTATTTATATTTCTCCCGGCAATCTTGATTCCAGCTTGTGCTTCTTCCAGCCCAGCATTTCTCATCATGTACTCTGCGTATAAGTTAAATAAGCAGGGTGACAATATACAGCCTTGACGTACTCCTTTTCCTATTTGGAACCAGTCTGTTTCAGGTCCAGTTCTAACTGTTGCTTCCTGACCTGCATAAAAATTTCTCAAGAGGCAGGTCAGGTGGTCTGGTATTCCCATCTCTTTCAGAATTTTCCACAGTTTATTGTGATCCACACAGTCAAAGGCTTTGGCATAGTCAATAAAGCAGAAATAGATGTTTTTCTGGAACTCTCTTGCTTTTTCCATGATCCAGCAGATGTTGGCAATTTGGTCTCTGGTTCCTCTGCCTTTTCTAAAACGCTTGAACATCTGGAAGTTCACGGTTCATGTATTGCTGAAGCCTGGCTTGGAGAATTTTGAGCATTACTTTACTAGCGTGTGAGATGAGTGCAATTGTGCGGTAGTTTGAGCATTCTTTGACATTGCCTTTCTTTGGGATTGGAATGAAAACTGACCTTTTCCAGTTCTGTGGCCACTTCTGAGTTTTCCAAATTTGCTGGCATATTGAGTGCAGCACTTTCACAGCATCATCTTTCAGGGTTTGAAGTAGCTCAACTGGAATTCCATCACCTCCACTAGCTTTGTTCGTAGTGACGCTTTCTAAGGCCCACTCTGCGCCGGTCACAGCCGCCCATGCTAAATGTTACCCTTACCAGACACCATTTGCAAAAATTAACCTGAAGTGGATCATAGAGCTAAATGTAAAAGCTAAATCTGTAAAACTAACAAAAGGAAACAGAGGAGAAAATCCTTGTGACGTTAGACAGTTAACGTTTCTTAGATATATTCCTAAACTTGGATCCATAAAAGAATAAAATTGACGCCTTGGACTTTGCCCGAAATGAAAACCTTTTATTCGCTATTAAAAAAAGGAAAACTTCAATCAAGAATATGTGAAGCCTTAGAATTCACTGACAGAAAGACAAACAATCTCACTTTAAAAACAAATGAAAGTAAGCAAAAGATTTGAACAGATACCAAGTGTTGTTGAGAATATGGAGAAATTAGAATTCTAATACATTGCTTGAAGGAAGGCAAAGTGGTTATAACCATTTTAGGAAACAATTTTGCAATTTATTATGAAGTTAAATATAAATTTACTATATGACAGAGAAATCCCATTCCTATATATTGTTACAAAGACATGGATGCAAATGTTCATAAAGTCTTTATTACTAATAGAAAAAAACTCAATGTTTATCAATTGATAAACAAATCCATATAATAGGATACAACTCAACACCAAAAAGAAAAAAAGCTACTGATATATAACAATCTAGATGAATTTCAAATTTGTATGCTAAATGAAAAAAAAGAAACAAAAGACTGCATACTCTATGATTCTATTTATATAAAATTCTAAAAAAGGCAAAGATAGAAAACAAATCAGTTCTTGCCAGAAGTTGGTGGCAGGCTGGCAACAAGGAAGCACACGGAAACGAAGCCTATGGAGGTGATGAAAAAAATCCAGTGTCATGATTGTGGTATGGATTATCCAACCGTAAACGTTTTCAAAACTCATTGAATTGTACAATTAAACATTGTGAAGTTTATTTCATGTAAACCATATGCCAATAAAGTTAATTTTTTAAATACCTGTATTTTGCTTGTTTCTGCATCCCTTTTCACCTTTCCTTGTCACCTCCAACTAGGAAAAAGAGTACCCAATCTGTAATCCTTTAAAACTACAGCCATTTTGGAGAAAGGACCACTTTGGAAAATGTTTCATAATTTGTTTTTTTATAATTCCAGTTTCAGGAATTGTATCCCCTGGGAATTAAAGCACTGGTATTGCAGGGGGGAGCATTTTGTATCTTGTTACAACATATAAGACAGCACTGAAATTCAGACCAGAAAACTAAACAACAGAGAGTAATATATGGTCAGTCTTTTTTCACTTTACATCCTCTGAGATTATGGAAACTAGAGAGCATAAAATTAAACTAACACTCATCCTCATTCTTAATATCACCCTCCTCTCTTAAAAGATTTGAGAGTGGTCACCAATCATTTTTGAGTGGCTGCATTCTTTCTGTCTCTTTCTCTTTTTCTTAGCAAACCATACAGTTTTTCATATATAAATTCCATTTTTACTTTTTACAATTAAGAAAGTTTGCAGCCTTTAAAAGTGAATTAACTACAATCTTTTTCTAAAATTAAAATTAAAATGGTTTTGCGATGTGGATATATTTAGTTAACTCTTTATTACCACTTTTTTTGGCAGGCTATGAAGAAAAACAGTATTTGTATGGCATTTATAATGTTACTACAGCCAAGAAAAGTGAACAATTTTCTGACAAGAACTCCATCCTTATGCCTCAACAAAAGAGACTTAAATAAATCTCAGTTCTTAATCTGAAATCTGAGATGATTAAACCAAGAAAATCACATTTGGCATTTTAACACTTTCTAGCTTTAGTTCTTTTCCCACTTGCATTGTGTATTTTAGCCATTTTTTCCCTCATGAAACATTATTTGCATGTACTTTTTATTAATATTACCATGGAGAGTTGAGCATTCAGCAGTAACAGGCAGGTTTGAGAGACACGAAGGTGTATTTGATTTTCTTTCCACTTCCGGCACTAACTTCAACAATTCTCTATTTTAGTCTTTAGTTTCTTGAATGTAAAAAGATATAAGTAGCTATAACAACTAACATTCACATGATAAGGACTATATTTTAAAAATATAATAATTGCATTATCCCAAAATTATCTATATTTATCTGCATAAAAGAAAATTCAGGCAGTTTTTATGTTCTTCATTTTCTATACTTTCTTAAGCATATCTTATTTTTGTAACATACCAGTTTCTGTCCTCTATTCCTTTAGAAGACAAATCTCTCTCTCCTGACTACTGGACATCTTTTATTTGAGCATACCAACCTTATTTTTGGAAACTCTGCAAATACCTACAACTTATTTTCCTTCATTTCAAGACTTTAAAAGTAGAGATAAGTAAACTTTATCTTAGAAGTAAGTAAAGATAAGCAAAGAAAGTGATGAGTAAGTGGGAATGTGAATATTGAGAATCACTGTGTCTTCTTAGATGCATATAATTCTGGTCATAGTTTCTCATATGATTTCAACACCAAACAAAATGTCAAGAAAAAAACAAAAATCTAGAAGAATATTAGTGGTTTCACTTTTTTTAACTGGTAACTTTAGGTCTCTCTCTGTCTTTTTTTTATCTTGTGCTCCTGAAAAAAGAAGTTCCATATTTTCAGGAGCTGTTTTAAGATCATTTAGTAATAAGCTACAAACACTTTTAGCTGGTGGAAAAGCTGGTCTCACAGTGCAAACAATACTTCTTGGTTTTAGAAGAGGGGGAGCTAAAGGCCAAAGGGTAAATTCCACTTGTAACTTGCTGCATATTTCTGTGGGCAGAATCAATGCCAGAATGGTGAGCAGTCTTTCCACCACCAGGCTAGCTTGTTACTTATGTGATCAACATCCCTCAGATATGATAGAAAAGTCACTCTGAAAAGCTAAATGTATTGATAAGTCATGAAAAATTAACCCTGCCTTATTTTGTTAGATTTATGATTTCTGCATTTGCTTCATGAAAATCTGCTTTGTGAGGTTTTGCCTTTGTTTTATTCAGAGTGTAGGAAGAGAAGGAGGATGTGAGGAAGAAAAAGCCTGTGAAAGAGTTTGTTTATAACATTTGTTCTTATTGTTTAGAAGAATTTTTAAACCATTATAGAAAAGGCCAAAAATAAGGAGAAGGAATAATTATGAAGACAATATTTTTAAGATTCCTTTTGAGAATAAGGATAAAGAAAAAATAAGCCAGTTATAAAGAATGTCTCCCCAAATCCAGGTTTCCTGTCTAATTAGATTCTGGCAGAAGTTACATTCTAAAGCATTCTTCAAAACATTTGGGAATTTTAAAAAATCTCTCTACAGGGGGCTGTATTGGCAAGCATAGGCTCAACAGTGAAGAAAATGAAGGAATCAATAAGACATCCCAAGTCAAAAGAGGAACATTCTTGTACTATACCTCCCTAGAGACGTGCCTTTTACATAGTAACTGGAAAAAGTAAAACCCTAAGAGCAAGAGAGGACTACCAAATGTGGTAAAATGTACTTTGCTTTTATTCAAGGCAATTTTTAGTAATTATGCTCAATAAACATTAATAGCATTTAACCGGAGAGGTAAAATATTTGGAGCAGAGATTAAGCACAAATCTCTAATGTTAAAATGTGACACTCAAAGAACATTGGCTGAGAATTGTTTACTTATTAACATTATTTTTTTCTTTTCTGCATGATTCAGACCAATAAATGTTTAAAATTAAAAATTAAAAGTTTAAAGAAAATTATCCAAGGAAGAATGTTTTCTAGTGAATATGTCAGGAGCTTGGAAGTTGCAACCCCCTAACTAGTGCTGATTCATATTGAGGTTTGACAGAAAACAACAAAATTCTATAAAGCAATTATCCTTCAATTAAAAAAATAAATTAAAAAAAATGTTTTAAGACCGAAAAAAAAGGCTGAAGAGACTAAAAAGTCAACAAGCTTTCCTGGATCTGTATGACAGTTGGGGGACTCAGGGAAAACAGTCCTTCAGATTGGAGAGACTGCTGGAGACAAGGAGTTCCCACCACTAACTGTGGAGGGAACCAGTACTAGGTAGGGAAACCTAAACTGTAATGGATGAATTGCTAGAAGCTCACTGTAGACAAATCACAGAGTTAAAAAGTCCAAGGGAATTCAGTAACATGGGGACTTGCAAAATGTTTGATTTGGGAGCTTTGCTTCCAGAAGCTCAACAATGTGCCCACAGTAACTATCACAGAAAAATATCCTCTTTCTTCCAGCAGGAGGAAAAAAGGAACCATTTTGAAATACATCAGAGCACTCTGTTCTTAACAAAGTTTGCCCTCAGGGAAAACTAGTTAACCTGAACCTATCCTTCTGGGATATCCTCCAAGTCTAACTAACCTGGGAAAGGGAAATGTCCAATTCAAGCCCACTCTAGTCATCCTGTGTTTCTTAATTATATGTAATGCCATAGGGCAAGAAAATGAAAGAAAATGGATACAAATTAGAAAGGGAAAAATAAAACCATCTTTGTGCATAGCTGATATGAATATTTATGAAGAATTTTTAACAGAATTGACAAAAATGCTCCTGTAATGAGTAGGTGAACATAGCAAGAGTGAAGAGTGCAAGGTCAAAGCCCCAAAGTTAACTGCTTACCTATGAAAATGCTATACCATTTATACCAGTTTTCCCAAATTAAATACTGACATATAAATCTAGCAAAGCATGTACAAGATCTATATGAGAAAAACTACACAAAGAAAGAAAGCAAACAAGAACTAAATAAATGGAGAGAATATTCATGCTCACAGATAGAAAATACTGGCGTAATGTCAGTTCTTCTCAATTTGATTTATAGAGCAACACAATACTAATCAAAATCCCAGCAAATTATTTTGTGAATATTGACAAACTGATTCTAAAATTCATTTAGAGAGCCAAAAGACCCAGGGTAGCAAACAAAATATTGAAGAAGAACAAAGTTGAAGGACTGACATTATCCAACTTTAAGACTTACTATGAATCTACGCATTCTATAGAATGTGTACTATGTGTATTTAACTACTATTCATACTTACTATGAATCACAACATTGTCATATTGATGAAAGAAAAGTAAAGCTGATCATTTAACAGAATAGGAGAGTTCAGAAATAGACCCACATAAATATCATCACCCGACCTTTGACAGAAGAACAAAGGCAATACAATGTAGCAAAGACAGTCTTTTCAACAGAAAGTGCTAGAGCAACTGGACAAATGCATGGAAAAAAAATCTTGATAAAACCTTATATCTTATACATAACCTTATAACCTTATATATTTAGAAAGCTTTATATATAACCTTATATATACAAAACCCTTTATATATAAAACCTTATATCTTTTATAAAAAATTAACTCAAAAATGGATCACAGATTAAAAATTAACTCAAAAGTGGATCACAGATTAAGAATTAATTCAAAAATGGATCACAGATTAAAAATTAACTCAAAAATGGATCACAGATTTAATGGATAACTATAAAGCTCCTAGAAGATAATATAAGAGAAAACCAATGACCTTGGTTATGGTGATGACTTTTTAGATATAACACCAAAGACACAATCTACTAAAATAATTAATAAGCTGACTTGACAAAAATTTAAAACTTATGCTCTGCTAAAGACAATGTCAAGAAAATAAGACAAGCCAGAGACAGGGAGAAAATATTTGCAAAATACATATCTAATAAAGGGCTGTTATCAAAAGTATACAAAAAATTCTTAATGCTCAACAATAAGAAAACAAGCAACCTAATTTTAAAAATGGGCTAAAGACCTGAACATACAACTGAGAAACTGAACTGAACTGAATGACCTGAACAGATAACTCGTCAGAGAAAATATATAGACGACAAATAAGCATATGAAAAGATGCTCATGTTAGAAGTCATCGGGAAACTGCAAATTTAAAAAATGAGATATCAATAAACACATACTGGAATGGCCAAAATGGAGAAAATTGACACCACCAAATGATGGTGAGGAGGTGGGCCAACAAACTCTCATTAATTGTAGTGGGAATGCAAAATTCCAGACACTTTGGAACAGAGTTTGGTGGTTTCTCACAAAACTAAATATTTTCTTACCATATGATACAGAAATATGTCCCCAAAGAAGTTGAAAACTTATGTCCATGAAGAAACCTACACATAGATGTTTATAGAAATTTTATTTATATATGGAGAAACTTGGAAGCAACCAAGATGTCCATTAGTAGGTGAATGGATCAATTAACTATGGAACATCAGGCAATGGAATATTATTCACAACAAAAAGAAATGAACTATCAAGCCATGGACAGACATGGAGAAAGCTTAAATGCATATTACTCAGTGAAAGAAGCCAATCTGAAAAGGCTACATGCTGCATGATTCCAAATATAAGACATTCTGGAGAAGGCAAAACTATGGAAAAGATAAAAGTTCAGTAGTTACCAGAGGTTGAAGGACAGAGTGGAGGAAGAGATGAATAGATAGAAAACAGAAGATTTTTAAGGCAGTGGAAATACTGTGTGAAATCATTATGATGGCTAGATGTCATTTTACATTTGACCAAACTTATAGGATGTACAACACCAAGAGTGAACTTTAAACGAGGGACTACAGAACATTATGATATGTCAATGCATATTCAATGATTGAAACAAATGTACCACTCTGTTGGGGAATATAGATAATGATGGAGATCATGCATGTGTGGGGACAGGAAATATATGGAAAATCACTATCATTTCCCTCCATCTTGATGTGAACCTTAAACTGCTCTTAAAAGTAAATTCTTAATAAAAAAGTGCCAAAATATAGCCAATATTTTAATCAGTTCAGTTCAGTCGCTCAGTTGTGTCCGACTCGTTGCAACCCCATGAATCACAGCACGACAGGCCTCCCTATCCATCACCAACTCCCAGAGTTTACCCAAACTCATGTCCATCAAGTTGGTGATGCCATCCAGCCATCTCACATCCTCTGTCATCCCCTTCTCCTCCTGCCCCCAATCCCTCCCAGAATCAGGGTCTTTTCCAATGAGTCAACTCTTCGCATGAGGTGGCCAAAGTATTGGAGTTTCAGCATCAGTCCTTCCAATGAGCACCCAGGACTGATCTCCTTTAGGATGGACTGGTTGGACCTCCTTGCAGTCCAAGGGACTCTCAAGGGTCTTCTCCAACACCACAGTTCAAAAGCATCAATTCCTCAGTGCTCATCTTTCTTCACAGTCCAACTCTCACATCCATACATGACCACTGGAAAAACCATAGCCTTGACTAGATGGACCTTTGTTGGCAAAGTAATATCTCTGCTTTTTAATATGCTGTCTAGGTTGGTCATAACTTTTCTTTCAAGGAGTAAGTGTCTTTTAATTTCATGGCTGCAATCACCATCTGCAGTGATTTTGGAGCCCAAAACATAAAGTCTGACACTGTTTCCACTGTTTCCCCATCTATTTCCCATGAAGTGATGGGACCAGATGCCATAATCTTCGTTTTCTGAATGTTGAACTTTAAGCCAACTTTTTCACTCTCTTCTTTCACTTTCATCAAGAGGCTTTTTAGTTCCTCTTCACTTTCTGCCATAAGGGTGGTGTCATGTGCATATCTGAGGTTATTGATATTTCTCCTGGCAATCTTGATTCTAGCTTGTGTTTCTTCCAGCCCAGCATTTCTCAGGATGTACTCTGCATATAAGTTAAATAAGCAGGGTGACAATAAACAGCCTTGACATACTCCTTTTCCTATTTGGAACCAGTCTGTTGTTCCATGTCCAGTTCTAACTGTTGCTTCTTGACCTTCATAATAATACTTTGTAAATAAGTACTTCCAAAAATACTCAACTAAAGTATGACTTGGAAGTCACTAGTAAGTGGAAAGCTTTATGAGTAAAAATATTTGAGTTTCATTGCAATCCCTTTTACTGTTCATGAGGTCATGGACAAAAATCTTTACAACTTTGGGGTTAATCTTTCCTATCAGTAAAATGAGGACTTCCTGTTTTGCAAGGTCTTCTCAAACTCTATGTGTGACCCTGTTATTGTCCCATAGATGGCATTAGGCACTATACCTAATGCCTGTGCTATCACTTATCTTCCTCCCAACTCTACATCAACTGTTTTCATTCCCATTCAAGCACAGTTAATCTGAGAAGCTAATTCAATACTAAAGGGTTAAAGAGCAATGATGAATTTTTACTGTGTTCTAATTTTCAGACATTGCAAAAAAAAAAAAAAGAAATCTTAAACCAAAATAATTGTCAAATATATCAAGAAATTTCAGGCAACTTAACTGGTTTAGGGAGAAAGTAATATTTTGCAGTTCATTATTTGTTTCTTAAATCTGTCTGCACTATTTCCCTGTCCACTTCATTTCTGTATCTTACTTTATAATATCTTAGCTTGGGCTATATTAATAAAATATCACAGGCTGCATGATTTAAACAACAGAAACTTATTTTCTCACAGTTCTAGAGGCTAGAAATCCAGTATTAGTTTTCCTCACTATTTGAGAGATGAGAGCTCTTTTCCTGACTTGCAAAGGCCTCCTCCTCACTGTGTCTTCCCAAGACACACACACACACACACACACAGAGTAAGAGAGAGAGAAAGATTTCCTACATCTCTTCTTATAAGGATACCAATCATTGGATTAGGGCCCCATCTTTATGATTTTATTTAACCTTCTTAACTCCATTAGGCCTTATCAAATGTGGGCACATTGAGGAGTTGGGACTCCCAACATATGATTTGGGGGAGACATAAACATTCAGTCCATGACAGATAATACTAACATCTACTCTGGCAACCAGATTAGAAACTGACTTCTCTCATATTTTGCTGGTACAGTTTGAATTCTTCCTCAAAGTATGTTCAAAACCTCTGTTTCTTCCCCCCTTCCAAATACTTCTCACTTTGTTATGCATTTTCCATACAAATACAATGATCTTTATAAAATGATAATGGATTACTAATGACCCAAGCAGTAATATTCAATGTGCAAATGTACACACATGTGTACATGTAAGTGCATGCGTGTGTGTGTGTGTGTGTGTGTGTGTATTGGTGGTGGGTGAGAAGGCTTTTGGGGTAAGTGGAGATGAATAAAGCCAAAATGAAAGAGGAGTGTTTTCAAACTACATATTTTTGCCTGGAAGCTCTCTTCTCCATACCTAAGCTTTATTTTTTTAAAAACTGTTCCCTACATAGTGCTCATAGTCAACTTGTTCTCTCCTCTTTAGCCCATCTGCAATGTGAAACCATGTTCTAAATCACTGAGGTACAGAATAAGTTTTCCACTCTTAATTCTGAGATGTATATCGAGTGGCCTATGTATGTATTTTGGCATACATGAACATACACTCCAGACTTCAACAACCCTAGGATACTCATAAGTACTACATATCATTCTACAACAGTGGTTCTCCAAAATTTTGGTGTCAGAATTGCTTTATATTTTTAATCATTATTAAAGAACTCAAAGAATTTTTGCATATTTATATTTTTCTTATTGATAGTTACCATACTAGAGATTTAAGCTGTAAACTTTTTAAAACACAAAACTACACAGCATACATTCCACTAGCCTTCAGAGCAAAGATGTAATCAGATATCATGTGGCCTCTGGAAAACTCCATGGCACTCAAGAGAGAATGAAAGTAAGAAAGCCAAAAACATCTTCAGTTCAGTCACTCAGTCATGTCCGACTCTTTGCGACCCCATGAATCGCAGCACGCCAGGCCTCCCTGTCCATCACCAACTCCCGGAGTTCACTCAGACTCACGTCCATCCAGTCAGTGATGCCATCCAGCCATCTCATCCTCTGTCGTCCCCTTCTCCTCCTGCCGCCAATCCCTCCCAGCGTCAAAGTCTTTTCCAATGAGTCAACTCTTCGCATGAGGTGGCCAAAGTACTGGAGTTTCAGCTTTAGCATCATTCCTTCCAAAGAAATTCCAGGGCTGATCTCCTTCAGAATGGACTGGTTGGATCTCCTTGAAGTCCAAGGGACTCTCAAGAGTCTTCTCCAACACCACAGTTCAAAAGCATCAATTCTTCGGCACTCAGTCTTCTTCATAGTCCAACTCTCACATCCATGCATGACTACAGGAAAAACCATAGCCTTGAGTAGACGGATCTTTGTTGGCAAAGTAATGTCTCTGTTTTTGAATATGCTATCTAGCTTGGACATAACTTTCCTTCCAAGGAGTAAGCATCTTTTAATTTCATGGCTGCAGTCACCATCTGCCGTGATTTTGGAGCCCCCCAAAAATAAAGTCTGACACTGTTTCCACTGTTTCCCCATCTATTTCCCATGAACATCTTAGTGTATCATAAAAAGAGCTTGACTTTGCAGACTTTTTAGAAGGTGTTTCAGGAAGCCTATAGGTATTTAAACTATTCTTTGAATCACTATTGTAGGCTATTTATAATTTTCTAAAACAATTATCAAAATGCTAGAAACAGATTTAAAATTCTGAGAGTTTAAAATATGTACTGTATCATTTATTTCATTAAAAAACTATGAATTATATCCAAAAAAAAAAAAAAAAAACTGGCCCCCAAGTGGCTCAGTGGTAAAGAATTTGCCTGTCAAGGCAGGAGACACAGGAGATGTTGGTTCGACCCCTGGATAGGGATGTTCCCCTGGACGAGGAAATGCAACCCATTCCAGTATTCCTGCCTGGGAAATCCCATGGACAGAGGAGCCTGGTGGGTTACAGTCCATAGGGTTGCAAAGAGTTGGACACAGCTAAGCATTTATGCATATTGCATTCATAATTATTAAATATCAGCTTTGAAATTTTTTTATCCTGAAATCATCTCATTCCCAATTTTACTTTTGCTCAAATGCCAATTTCCCTATAAAGCATGTTTTGACCTAGTTATTTCATAATGGTGGAGGTGGTAACAAAAATATTGGTAGAATCTATATTAAAGTAATTAGACTAAATGTAAATATCTAGTAAAAATAATATAAATATACTTGTATTAAAGTTTATTGTTAGATAAAAGAAATTTCTTTAATAACAGGATAACAGGCTTCCCTGGTGGCACAGTGTTAAAGAATCTGCCTGCCAATGCAGGAGACGCAGGATACATAGGTTCAATTCCTGGACCGGGAAGATTCCCTGGAGCAGAAAATGGCAACCCACTCCAATATTCTTGCCTGGAAAGTCCCATGGACAGAGGAGCCTGGCATGCTGCAGTCCATAGGGCTGCAGATAGTCAGACACAACTGACTGAGCAGACAACAGGTCAAGTATGTGGGCACAGAAGAAGGTAAACAACTAGATGTAGTAGTAAAACCTTAAGGATATCATCTTCTAACTGTTCACTTAGAGAGAGAGAGGAGGGAGAGGAATTTCCCACTGCTGAGAGTAAGGATTAGAAGGAGGCACTGGAGATTCGAGGTGAGTAGAGAAGATGATAACAGTCATCTAGGAGGGAAGGAGGGTGAATGGATTGTGGAAATGTGTGATTCTTGGGCCATACTAAAGATCCACTGGAATTTGACAATAGCTTGATGACAAGACCTTCACAGGATTCTTAATTTGTTTCCCCTCCAAGGACTCTGTAGCTAGAAAACTTTTAAATATAATTGGTTTTCTTTATAAGCCTATGGATTATGATCATATGTACTTGTGTGGGTGATTGCATGCATTTTAAAACATTTTTTCCAAGAAAGGTACAAAGAATTCACTAGACTGATAATGCATTTCATCCCACAAAAAAAGGTTAAGACTCTGTGAATTCTAAGGAGCAGCCATAAAATTAAGGGCTAGGGGTCAGTTGGACCCAAAAACATTAAGAATGAATCTCCAATTTATCTTTGCTGATAGAGTCATGGCATTCTGTAGAGGGGCTGTGTTACTCTGAACACAATATTTATGGAATAAATGATTATACTCCTCCCAAAATATGGGCTACTCACTTTCAAAGGTAATCCTTGAATACCTTCAATTTCTTCTATAAATATTAGTCTATGTAAACTTATAAAATCTGTAAAATGACTTTACAAATCTCTTTTTGAGACAGTTTTAAATTTCATTTTATCTATCCATTTATATATCATCCAGATTATAAAGCATATTACTATAAAGTTGGGTGTAGTATTCTCATAAAGTTTTTAAACTCTACCCATGTCCTGCATTGCAGGCAGATTCTTTACCGTCTGAGCCACCAGGGACGGCATCTGTAATTTTACCTTTTTATATTTCTAATATGTACTTTTGCATTTTAAAACTTTTCTACTTAATCAGACTGACTATGAGTTTGGTTTCTTGAGTTGATCCTTTCAGAAGACAATCTTCAGAATGGAATGATGCAGCCTGGTTTATTTTTCCTATTTTATCTATCCTGGATTAGAGTCGTTGCCAACTTCCCCAACTTGCTATCAGAGTGACCTTACGCAATTTATTTAAGCTCCTTGTGCTTCAACTTCTTATTTATAAAATCAATATAGTAATTTGCCAACCTCTTTAAAATCATTTTGCTGTATCAATTTATTTATATGCAAATGACTTAGAAATGTGGTTGGCACACAGTAAGCTCTTAAGAAATATTATGTTTATGGCATTATCTTCTGGTTTTTCCTCTATAAAATATATAAGGTATGTTTTACTTCCCTTGTTTTCTAATAAATAAATTGTGGTGATAAATTGCATTATCTGACTTTTGTTTTGGCTTTAACTCACAAGTACTGAGTATACAGGCAATCACTTTATCTTCATTTCAAAATAGTTTGCCATCTCAATTGCATTTTCATCTTTATACCCAAGAATTATGTAGAATGTTTTTAAATGTCCCATTATTAAGCCAGGGAGGGAGGAAAGGGAAGCCTGGCATGCTGCAATCCATAGGGTTGCAAAGAATTGGACATGACTTAGAGACTGAACAACAAGTAGGCCATGGGACATTTTTGAGGTTTATTTTATTACCTAATGATTAAATACACAGGTTCTCTTATTTTTGTGTATTAAACTTTTCTAAAGAGTTTCTTTTAAATTGCCCATTTTTATTAAAATATAAGTTGACTTAAAATATTAGTTTCAGATGTACAGCTTAGTAATTCAGTATTTTTACAGATTATACTCCACTAAAAGTTATTATAACATAATGGCTATAATTTCCTGTGCTATACAATATATCCTTGTTGCTTTTCTATTTGTCCATGATTTTTATTCAACAGTCTCTGTGAATGGGTCTTCAAAATTTGACTATAATGTACTTTACCTGTCCATCTGATGCAAAAAAAAAAAAAAAATTATTTAAATCCACTTTATTGTTTATTTACTTTTTTTTATTGACTCATTTTGTCTATTTCTGAGAAAGATAGAAATAACCTACTGATAGGCTGAGATCAGCACACAAGAGTGCCTCTGTCTTATTTAATGTTTTTGGTTTGACATTTTTATCACAAATCATATTGTGTAAGTAATGGCCTATAAATACATTTTTTATTTTTCTTTTTATGTGTGATTTTGTTTTCTGTGGGACTCTTATAGCATACAGCATGCTTTTTCAAAGGAAAAAAAAAAAAGACAAATAAGGGTCTCTGTGTTAAAAGCTTGCTTAATCCATTAATATTTATCATGACTTACTGGTCTGCCTAGGATTATTGCTGCTCATTTTTTAGGTGCTTCAATTTTTTAGGTGCTGTCCTTAGCATGCTTTCTTAGTGTTCTTGTATTTTTCTTCCCTTTTCTGACATTGGTTGGCTGGTTTGGGTTTTCTTTCCCCATTTTTCCTTTATTTATCTAGGGTTTTGGAAGTTATATGTCCATTTCTATTCTCCTGTTAAAATTTTTTTTTTTAATTTTTATCTTTGAATTTTATTTTTTTAATTTAATTTTATTTTTTAACTTTACAATATTGTATTGGTTTTGCCATATTAAACTGTGTATTTAAACTTTAAAAAATGATTTCCAAGAGTCAGTCATATCATATTGTTCTCGTCCATAAGAAAAGTATAAAAATCTAAATAAATAATTGTAAAGAATAATTTACATATTCTTTATACCCAGCTTTCATATGTTTGGACTCACAAGGGTAAGATCTGTTTGTTTGTTTTTTTTTTATTTTTCAGACCCAATTCTTTCGGCTTTTGTCATTTTTGAACTTCTACTTAGATAGGGCAATTAGTATTTATAGTTCAGTTCTCCAGGAGATAGAATTTATAATCAAATTTGGGCCTATTCTATACTGTCAGTATATTATCATGTCATAAAGTAATGCTATAGTAGTTCTTTGTGTACATTTGTTGCAGGAATATACATATTGACCAATGAAAGAGAATAGAGTCCCAAAAGAGGAAAATGCTTCTGTCAACATTTAAGACTTTGAATTATGTAGGGAAAATGGACCGTACTGTGAATGACCACATGATAATTGGTCATGCATTTGGAAAATATAAAGATCAATTTCATAAACACATACAACATGAACAAAAGTATATTTCAGATAAGTGTAGGAACAAATGTAAAATTCTAAAAATATGATGTATTGAAAAAAAAATTGAAAATATTTAGTAGTCTCAAAATGAAAAAGGCTTTTCTAAATTACAAGATCCAAAATTCATAAAAGAAACATTTGATATTTTGTCCAGGTTTTTTATATTTCTGTGTTTTAAAAGTTATTATGGCCAAAGATAAAAAAAGCAAGGCAAAAACTAGGAAAACAATTTTTAGTGCGTACAAGAATCAAAATACTTATATCCAGAATCTATCATGAGAAAAGTACAGCACAATGGAAAAATAAGAAAAGAGTAAGAAAAAATAACTCAGGGAAGAAATATAATTAGCCCATAAATACAAGGACATAATTCAACCTCACTAAAATTCAGGCTAAGACAATTTTAAAATAAGATTTTATGTTTTAGCAAAAAATGAGGGGAAAAAATGTTACTATTAACAACCAAGTTTGATAAAGGTGAGAAAATGAGCGAGTTTTTATATTTTTAGTAAATCCATTTTTGAGATAATCTTTTTAAATTGCCATCATTAGGATAATTCCTCTGCTCTATTTTATTTTATTTTTATTTTATTTTTAAACTTTACAATATTGTATTAGTTTTGCCAAATATCGAAATAAATCTGCCACAGGTAAGAGAAACACAAGCATGCGTGAATAAAGAACAGTATGTAAGGATATTCATTATAACATTGGCTGCTTATTTTTTAAGAAATTGATAAACCATGTCAATATTCCTTACTATAGAATGATTAAATTATGACTCATTGATGCAATACAATACCTTGACACTCTTTAAAAGTGTGAAAATGAAAGTGTCTGTCCCTCAGCAGTGTCCAACTCTTTGCGACCCCATGGACTGTGGCTTACTAGGCTCCTCTGTCCATGGAATTCTCCAGGCAAGAATACGAGAATAGGTGACCATTCACTTCTTCAGGGGATCTTCCTGACCCAGGGATCAAACCCAGGTCTTCTGCATTGCAGGCAGATTCTTTACCATCTGAGCTACTAGGGAAGCTCTTTAAAAGTATAAGCTAGAACTAAATACACTGATATGTAAGTATGTCTAAAATATATTAAGAGCACATCAAGACTTCCCTTGCAGTTCAGTGGTTAAGATTCCATGCTTCCACTGCAGGGGGTGTGAGTTCAACCCCTGGTCAGGGAAATAAAATCCCACATGTGGCACAAAATGGCCATAAATAAATTAAATAAAATATATTAAGAGCACAAAGCAACTCGTATATGTGTATTATAGATTAACAATAACTTTTATATAAAGGAGAGTACATAACATAGTGAGAAAGAGACAGAGAGAGAGACAGAAATAGAAAGGAAGGGAGGAGGGGAGAAAAGAGACAAGAAGGGAGAGAGGTGAGGAAGGAGAGAAGAAAGGCATCATACAGGAAACACTTGTCAATTATCTACTATACACCAGTCTTTGTCCCATGATAAAGATAGAGTCCCTCCTCTCAAGGAATGTTAACAAGTACATGAACAAACGTTGACAAACCTAGACAGTGTGTTGAAAAGCAGAGCCATCATTCTGCTGACAAAGGTCTGTATAATCAAGGCTATGGTGTTCCCAGTAGTCACGTATGGTTGTGAGTGTGGGACCAACCGTAAAGAAGGCAGATCACCAAAGAACTTTGCGCTGTGGTTCTGGAGAAGACTACTGAGAGTCCCTTGGACATCAAGGAGATCAAACCAGTCGATCTTAAGGGAGAAAAACCCTGAATATTCACTGGAAGGAGTGCAGCTGAAGCTGAAGCACCAGTATTTTGGTCATCTGATGCAAAATGAGACTCATTGGAAAAGTCCCTGATGCTGGGAAAGGTTGAGGGCAGAAGGAAAGGAGGGCATCAGAGGATGAGATGACTGGACAGCATCACTGATGCCATGAACTTGGGCAAACTCTAGCAGATGGTGAGAGACAGGGAGGCCTGGCGTGCTGTCATCCATGGGGTCACGAGTCAGACATGACTGGACAACTGAACAACAACACAATAACATGAACAAATAACTGTATAAGGAAGTTATTCAAACAGTAACAATTCACACACTGAAAAGTGTGGTAGAGAAGATAATACAGGTAACACCATAGAGAATGGAAGAAGGTGTGTGTGCAAATAATAAATAAAGTTGTCAGGGACTGCTGCATTGAAAAGGGCTCATTCAGGCCAAAACATGGAAGGTGAGGAGCAAACCAGAGAAGGAAACGGAATTTCAGCACAGAGAATGCCAAGACTTGAAGGAAAAAGAAGACACTCAGTATGACAGGCAGATATGTGAGGCTTGAGAGCAGAGATGTAGACCAGGGTCAGCACAGTGAAATAATTGTTGGAGGGTTTATATCAGGTAACATAATTTGATTTGTGTTTAGAACTGTCACTTCCACTCCCGCATAAAGAATGAATCGTAGAGGACAAGAGTAAAACAGAGAGATCCGTTAAGAAATGTTGCAGTAATCCAAATGACAGATTACAGTGGTGGGCACTAGCTGGAGAGATAAAGTTCATATACTTAGGAGGCAAAGCAACAGAAGCTGCTGTTAGGTGGAATGTGAGAAAGAAACCAAACAAGATTACAAGATTTCGGCCATGAGCAGTCAGGTTGGATGGTAGAACAATTTACTAAGATTGAATGACAAGAGGAGGGGCAGGTGTTAAACCTGCAAGAATCAAGAATTGAGCTTTTATCATCTTAGGCTTGAATTAATATTAATAACATAAGCAATACTCATGTAATGCTTAATGTGTTTTGAGCTCTTACTGTATATTAGCGCATTTAATTTTCATAAAATCCTATTATATAAGTAGTTGTTGCATATCCAAGTGAAAGCTTAAAGAAGGAGGCTAAGGAGACAGATCAGGGAGTTAGTTATTTTCATATCAATAATATATTTTTTATAGATAGCTTTTAAAGCCACTAAATAAGACTCCTTAGTGTTCTGGTTATCTATTGATATCAAACAACAACCTATATATATGGTCAGGGACTTGGTGGTTTGATAATTCAGACAAGGAAAAACAGAAATGGTCTGTTCTCCAGAATGTCTGGGGATGGCTGCGTGGAGAACACCACCCAAAGAGCCCTTCGCTCACATATTTGGTGACTGGTCTGGACAATTAGAAGAGTTTACTGAGGATCTGGACTGAAATGCATAAATATGATCTCTGCATATGGCTTGTACTTCTTGTGGCAAGGTGACATAGCAAAGAGAATAACATCCATGAGAGAGTCTTTGAAGAAAATGAGACAGAAGCTGCCTACTTTTTATAACCTCGACTAAGAAGTTACACAGTGTGACTTCCACCATACTCTGTGGGTCAAAGCAGTCATGAACCCACACAAATTCAGGAGGCAGGAACTTGGGCCCTACCTATCAATGAGGGAAAAGGAATGTTAAAGAATTTGTGCCCCCCCCCAAAAAAAAGAAAGAAAACTCCACAGTTAGAATGTACAGAGAAGGGATACAAGACTGAACAACTGAGGACTCCAATATTTACAATATTCAAAGAAGAAATCATCAAAGATAACTATATTCCTATATTTGTACCTAAACTTGGAACAAATACTTGGAACACACAGTAGTGAAGTCTGAGGACAGGCACAACTGAGGACAAAGGTGAAGGTATGACTCTTGATGACTTCTGTAGGGCTTGAAACATTTTAAAAGAAAATGTATTACTATTTCACCTGAATGTTGTTTTCAAATAAGTGCTCAGTAGATTATAAGATCATCATACATAAAATGTTTAACAAATATATTTGGTCCTTATTTTGTCACCTGAAGTATTTAATTTTTGAAAACATGGATGTCAATAGTTAAAGATAAAATTCAGAAAATGTTGCAAGAAACTTGAGTGTTTAGGTCTTTTCAATGTAAAACATGCGTGTATATATATATATATATATATATATATATATATATATATATATGTATATATACATATATATATAATATTCTCACAATTTTGATCCCCAGTAAGGGGTGTTCAGACTCAGTGGAGAAGAGACAGAGATTACATTACAGTTTTCCCTTTCCATTATCAGCTAAGGTCAGATAATTACCAGTACACTCCATTCCTAAAATTAAGATTAGGGAAAAATTAAACAAAGTTTTAACAGAGTATGAAAAGGGTTATAATTATAATCTTAGCTGAATAAAAGTCTGGATAATTTATGTCTTTCGAGCTTTATTTGGCTCTTAAAAGAGAATTCTTATCAGCAGATAGATAGGTACAGAGACACAGATATATATATGGCACTTTGTTCTAAAGAACTGCATTCATCCCAAAGCAAATTGGAATAGGAAACATATGTTTGCTCATAAAACCTATACCAACTACTAAAATGTAATCAATGTTTCTCTAAAAAGACTGAATATTCATTCACAGTTCACCAAGCCTCTCTTAGGATAAAGCAGTCAAATTGATCTATTCCTAAGACCTTTACCACAGATAGTTTTAGCTGAGAAAAAAAAGAAGGGAAAAACATTTCTTCACTCCCATTGTCCATTCTGGGGCAATGCTTGGCACTGATTGTTCTGTCTTCTTCCTCAACCATTGACAAATGTTTTGAGAAGTCTTATTGTAAACTATGAAATCACCAGACAACAACCAGTGATGCCCTTCCATACAATACCTCTTGAAATTTCTAATCAGAATTTCATATCTGGAACAGCTTGGGTCTGACAGAGGCCCAACAGGAAATGCCAATGTTTATACATTCAGAACCCTCCTGCCTTTAAAAGAAGACACTGGCTTTGTCCTCTTGCAGTGAACAGTGTGCTCTTACATTTTCAGACAGCATTTGACGAAGTTCCACATCAGAGATCAAGGTCTTGGCAGAAAGATTGAGGTCTGCAAAAAGAGGAAAACAGAATGGACATAAATGTACATGTAATGGATTGAATGTTGGCTAAAGGGCAGATGAGGGTATGGTCATAAATAAAAACTTTTCATGGCGGTACAAGGTAACTGGAGATATATTACTGAATCAGTGTGAGAATTCCACTTATTTATTAACCATTAAAGTGAACTTAGCAATCAGATAAGAAAATATCTAATTCTCTAAATATAATTGTGTTGGAAGAATTGAGAATAAAATTGAAATTCTACTCCCTAAAGAAGAAAACAACATTGAATCGTGATATGTGTGTACTGATATGTGATATGTGTGAATTGATGTATGTATGTGTGTATATATATATATATATATATATATATATATATATGTATATATGTATATATATGTGTGTGTGTGTATATATATATATATATGTAATAAACACAAATTAACAGAACTTCCAGTTGAAACGTTAATCTACATTTTTTTTTAATATATTCTCCAGGGGGTCTTACCAACCCAGGAATTGAACCCTGGTCTCCTGCATTGCTGGCAGATTCTTACAAGCTGAGCCACAAGGGAAGCCCAAGAATACTGGAGAGGGTGGCCTGTCCCTTCTCCAGCAGATCTTCCCAACCCAGGAATTAAATCAGAGTCTCCTGCATTGCAGGCAGATTCTTTACCAACTGAGCTGTCAGAGAAGCACTTAATATATTCAACTTCCTCAATACTATAAAAAGGAGCAAGTAGGTAAACAGAAAAGAGCAAGGAAAGTAGAAGTGGAGAGTCCATGAAAAGAAAACACAAAGAATCTTTTTCCAAGAAAATCAGGAAATTATGGACTCAGCACTCAGCTATCATTGCGGTGGGCCCCCTTCCCCCTCTGGCATATTACCCATAGTTGGGTTGTCTGATAAAGTACAGGTTACCAGTTACACTTTCCAGGTGGTGCTAGAAGTAAAGAACTAGCCTGCCAATACAGGAGATGTAAGAGATGTGAATTCGATCCTGGGGTCAGGAAGATCCCCTGGAGGAGGGCATGGCAACCCACTCCAGTATTCTTGCCTGGAGAATCCCATGGATAGAGGACCCTGGCAGGCTATGGTCCATAGGGTCCCAAATAGTCAGACATGACTAAAGTGATTTAGCATGCACATGCACCAGTCACATTTGAATTTCAAATAAACAAATACTAAATATTCAGTGTAAGTATGTCCCATGTAATATTTGTGCCTTTATGAAATACAGTTATACTAAAATTTATTTGTTGTTTACCTGAAAGTCAACTTTAATTGGGTGTCCTATTTTCTTGTTGTTTTCTGAATTTTGCAACACTAACCCATAGCCAAGCTTCCATCCAACATTTCTGGACATTGGTAAACCCTCTAGGGAAAGAATGAGAAACTTGACTACATTGTTGGGGGAAAAAAATTAAAAACCTTGGCTATGATAAAGTGAAATTAAACAGAACCAATTATCATTATTAAATTAGATTTCTATGTGAATGTCCTTTGAATTTTATCCTATTTAAAGAATTTTACTCCCTTGAAATTTATTTTTCTTGCCCTGTTCATTGTGAATATGATAACTTATACTAAATTACATTTTTGCTATAGCTAACATCATAATGCATTTCTTAGTCTTGAGGATATTCTTGTATTTTGCTTTCTTTTTATAGAAAAAATTATTTTAGATTACTTTAAACATATCACAGCAATTTTAGTCAAGCTAAGCCTAAATTAAGTTCCTCAAAGTTTCTATGAATAGAAGGTAATAAATAAGAAGGCATATGATATTGTTAAGAGACCTGTGAAGTAGCACTGTATCTTTGAAAAAGTCTGTGACTTTTTTTGTCCTCAGTTTATTCACATATGGGGCTTCCCAGTAGTTCACATATAAGAAAACAGTGTTGTAGTAATTAAGTAGATTATATTAAAAGTATGTTCTAAGTCTTAAGACTTTAAAATTGAATGAGAAATGCAATACCTACATGGTAGATTGCAACTTTTATAAAATTGACCAGTTTTTCTTTGCTACAAACCTCCCTTCTTTCATTATGGCTACAAGGTCTGTGCAACCTGAAATGTATAGCATAGTCCAGCCCCAAAGTTCAGTCCCAGGACCTGCATTTCCAATAATATCAGTGATAGTCGCTCAGTAATGTCTGACTCTTTGGGACCCCATGGACTGTAGCCTGCCAGGGTTCCTTTGTCCATGAAATTCTCCAGGCAAGGATACTGGATTGGGTTGCCATTTCCTTCTCCATCCAGTAATATGACTGACTAACTATCACAAAACCCCCTACTGTGAAAAACTTATTTAGAAATATAGAAAATATAACATAAGGCCTTTTGTGTGCATAGCTGACCTCATGAGGCAATGAGTTATCTCCAAGGGCAGACCCTGGAGAAAAATTAAAAACCTAAAATAGAAGTGAATGCAAGATTTAGCTGTTCTGGTTGCGGGTGTGAATTGACAGACAGTGTGTAGTTGTTGTGAACCTTGGTAACCAACGAAATGGGATTTAATGGACATTAAGGGACACATTATAAAATCCTGGAGACATGTGAGCTGAAGAGTTGGAATTGAAACACCAAAGAAAGCCGAAATCCTTGAAAAAAAATATATCCTCAATGAAAGATTAGATTTTAAAATAAGTACTTTCTTTCAAAGAGAGATGAAAAGAAAGTGTATCTATCATGACATTGACTCTTTATGTAAAATCAATTATTATTTAAAAATAATATCTATACTCATATATGCTAATATTAATATAGATATAGTGTGTATCTGTGTATATATGTATGTATGCATATGCTGCTTCTAAGTCATTTCAGTCGTGTCCAACTCTGCGACCCCATAGACAGCAGCCCACCAGGCTCCCCTGTCCCTGGGATTCTCAAGGCAAGAACACTGGAGTGGGTTGCCATCTCCTTCTCCAATGCATAAGAGTGAGAAGTGAAAGTGAAGTCGCTCAGTCGTGTCCGACTCTCAGCGACCCCATGGACTGTAGCCCACCAGGCTCCTCCATCCATGGGATTTTCCAGGCAAGAGTACTGGAGTGGGGTGCCATTGCCTTCTCCGATGTATGCATATGGCAAAAGGAAATTCTAATAGTAGATACACATATATATAGATAGATATATATCATATACATATACAGATATATATACAGCAAAGTTAGGACTTAAGACTTAAAGAACCTCCCACACCACCAGGGAAGTGGGAAGGGTGTGTGTGGTATATGTTTGAAGGAAGAATTTGATTGATAGGATAAAAACATAAATTCTGGCAGTGGTAGCCTATGTGTCCACCAAGTAATTTTCCTTGTCCTTCTGTTCACGTGACTCAGCCTTTTCCAGCCTCATTTGAAGTCAGGTGTGGCCTTATCACAACTTTGTCTAATGAAATCTGGTAGACATGAGTATGTACCTACAGAATCTGATACAAAGCCTTTTAAAATAGTAGGTGCTCAACAAAAAAGAATGAATAACCTCCCCTCTTCTCTCATTTATTTTTGATTCATTTACTCAATACTGATTGAGTACTTGTACTCTTTGGCTTCCTGCCTCCATGTAAGGACTAAACCTAGACATCTCTCTCCAATAATATCTTATGAGTGACTATATTTCACATGACCTCACTATTAAAATTTCCTTTCCCTCATGTTTTCCAAGTTTTCCAAATTGACAACTCAACTGCTAAACTATTACAAGGGCATTCTTGCCAGTTTCTTTTTGGCTGCAATGCCCTCATCTAAGAGATAAGCTTTGGTGAGTATCTCTCCAGCTGTGCTTTAGGTTAGTGAGGATATTTGCCCTTACTGATACAATTTGTCCATAGGGGTTATCCTGTCACCAGAAATTGACAATAAACCATTTAGGGAATGTTTTACAAGTGTGTCACTTTAAGTGACATAGTCTCTAGGAATTGTGTTCAGCAGGCCCTTGATATCTTGATAAAAGCACAATTGCAATAGAAAGTGTCTAAAACACCTCTTCAGAAAGCAAAAGGATGTGTGGTATACTGCTGCTGCTGCTGCTGCTGCTGCTGCTGCTGCTGCTGCTAAGTCGCTTCAGTCGTGTCGACTCTGTGCGACCCCATAGACGGCAGCCCACCAGGCTCCCCGTCCCTGGGATTCTCCAAGCAAGAACACTGGAGTGGGTTGCCATTTCCTTCTCCAATGCACAAAAGTGAGAAGTGAAAGTGAAGTCGCTCAGTCGTGTCCGACTCTTAGCGACCCCATGGACTACAACCCACCAGACTCCTCCATCCATGGGATTTTCCAGGCAAGAGTACTGGAGTGGGTTGCCACTGCCTTCTGCGGGTATACTGCTAGGCCAAATTTAAATTTTCTGCATCTGAGATATCTTCAGAATGACATTAGTATTTATCTCCTTTTTGTGTGATCCAAAATTATCTGGGAGCAATCTAAAAATAATTCTAAAATGGTAAATATATGTGTTCTTTGAAAATAAACAAACACTTTTTAGACATGACCATTTGCTTAAACACACTATTTATCATTATAATGAAGACCTAATCTTTTCCTAACACACAAAGTGTAGATTCTTTGGCTTATGATATGGCTGTTACAGAGCCCTCCCTCTATGGTTTTATATGGTCTTTGAACATCATCCCCCTACACTTTCATGTATATAGACTAATTAAAAGAATAATATTGCATTTCATTTTCCTATTTTTATCAAAAGTGATTATCTTTAACAAACTCTTTAAATTGTTCTGCTTTTGTATCAGTGATTAATGTATTGTGCCTGTTCTTCTTGCCTGTTAATTGTTTTATACAAGTGGATGCTAATATAAGCAATAAGGTTTTATTAATGTCCCAATCAAATATATTGAAGCATATATGTGTTAAATACACAAGGGCTAAATAGGTGATCTTTCTTAAAAGAACATTAGGTTTTGAACATTGATCCATATTTATTAATTAATGCCTCTTTCAAAGCTTTTCTGCAGTATGATTAAAAATTGTTTCTATTTTATCATTTTAAAATAACGTATCTATTAACATATATATTTATTCAAAAAATACAAGTGAAACTCCAATCCCTAAAAATATAAACTTGAATATAATTTATAATTCAATCCATATTTTTAAAGTAAATCCACTCCTAATAAGTACTTTAAAATAAAATCTTCTCTGCCAAGTCATAAAAATAAATTATCTAGAATTAAATACAACAAATTTTATTGAAACCTACAAAAAAAGAGAAAAAATGTGTTAATTTTGATACTTTGGTGGTATTAAGGTGTAGTTTCCATTACCAAGAAATATCTCAAAATTAGATTTGATTCAAGCAGTGGTTACAGAAACTCAGAGATACAGCAAACTTTTAGAATTATTTTTAAAAAGATTAGCAGAGGCAAAATAGAATGTTGACATAGACATAAATGTGATCATATCAAGTAATTTTCAACTCTTTTTTTCCTCAATTTTTAAATATCTGCTTCACTGAAATCTTACCATATGTTTTGCCTGCTTAATCTTAAAATTGAGTTGTCATCTATGAGTGAATTATCAACAGATCTGGTCTTAGACAATCTCTGAAAATTCATTTATTTAGTTCATTTTTATTCATTTTTATTTAAATATGATATTTTTAACTTGAAAAAACATGAGGATAGATGGCAACATGGTCAAAACAATTTTCAATAATCCTAAACTACAAATGATTCATAGCCATAATAAGCAAAGAGGGAAAATCAATAGGAAACAGACAAACATCTGTGGTAGTTTTAAAACACTGAGTTTAAATATTTTGTTTAAAAGTCTTTGCCATTAACCCCAGTGAGAAATCAGATGTACCTGCCCCTAGAATTTGGGCAGCCTTATGACTGCTTAATCAATAGAGTATGGCAGAGAAATGCTATGCAAATTCCAAGGCTGCATCATAAACAACAATACATCTTACCCAAAACACCCATTCTTAGGGCTTTGATCCTTGGTATAACTGTCTGCCAGTTCTGAAGACACCCTGCTATGATGAAGCCAAGTTAAATTCTCTCTGTATGGAGAGACCTGTAGGAGAGAGTTAAAACTGTAGGAGAGTGTTAAAGCCAAATTAAGTTCTCTCTATACGGAGAGAACTTCCAAGGGACCTACTTAATCAGGATCTCCAGGATACAGACAAAATAAAACTATAATTTTAAAAACATATGCAATTGATTTTTTTTTAAATATTCTTTGATCAGGGATTGAACCCAGGCCCCCTGCATTAGAAGCCTAGAGTCCTAGCCACTGGGTCACCAGGGAGGTCGCTGCAATTGATTTTAATAGGATTAAAAGTCACTGACCTAATGAAGTAGAGTAACTCCTCCTTGACCACATTGCTCTTTTCTGCACATATACTTAAAATTAATCATTTACTCATATTCATCACAATCTTATACTCATCTAATCAATTGCAAGATTCAGTCAGTATAATCATATCGTGGGATATAATTTCATCCTTGCTGTATCGGAAAACTCCATCCCTTTCCATTCTCACTGCCTTTATTCCAGGACACCACCCAATATTTTTAGACTACTGGTTTTCCCTGGTGACTCAGTCAGTAAAGAATCTGACTGCAATGCCAGAAACCAGGCTTCTATCCCTGGTTTGGGAAAATCCCCTGGAGAAGGAAATGGCTCCAGTGTACCCGCTCCAGTTTTCTTATCTGAAGAATCCCATGGACAGAGGAGCCTGGTGGGCGAGAGCCCACGTGGCTGCAAAGAGTCAGACGTGTCTTAGTGACTAAACCACCACCAATAGCTATCTAATCACTTCCAGTTCTAATTTCCTTCTATCCAGACTTCACTAATCACTAAGGGGGATCTTTTTAAAAAAAATAAATAGCTCTTGTTACTTTTCTGATTAAATCATTTCAGTAACTTTCCATAAAGTAAATGCTCATAAAGACCAATTTCTTCAGAATCTTTATTAAACATGCCAGCCTGAATCATCCTAACCTCACATCCTCACCCTTCCTTTACTTAATTCATCATTCAGCTCTCAACTTAAAATGTTACATCCTTTCCTTAACACTGCCCCTCACATGCACACATGCCCCTAGATTAGGTCTTCTTGTTATTCTTCACCAGAATCATTGCTCATCCTTTTCATGGTCATCATCACGTCTCCAGTTTGCTGCTTTCCAACATATACTATAAAATCCAAAAGAGCTGGGGCCACTCTTGCCTTCAATGTATATGTTAAGAATTCAGAATTTAATGAAATAAATCAGTGAATGCATTTTAAAAAATTGATGAGAGGCATTTATTTCGAGTTACCAGGTGTTTTGCTTTGTTTAAAAACAATTTAATAATTACAGAATGCCTAGGCAAATATTTTGATTTTTATCTTTTAAAAAAAATCTCATCTTCTCTCTACAATTGCTTAGATGCTTCTGATGAAAATGTTAATTATTATGAAACATTTTTATATAGGAATAAAACCATAGTCATACACTCATGGATAGGTTATTAGTCATGGAGTGGGAAGGAAACAGATGGAACATCCTAGAGAAGAGTTCAATAAAGGGATCTTTACCAAGGTGTGAGTAGGTGTAGGGCAACCCTGATGCAGTTTTGACTGGTTACAATCAAGCTCATCACCATCACTCCCCTTTTTCTCCAATCTCCTACTGAGCGTCATTCAGTGGAATCCTGCTGCTGCTGCTGCTTAATCGTTAAGTTATCTCTGACTCTTTGTGATCCCATGGACTGTAAGACCGCTAGGCTCCTTTATCCAAAGAATTTCCCAGGCAAGAATACTGGAGTGGGTTCCCATTTTCTTCTCCAGGGGATCTTCCTAACCCAGGGGTCGAACACATGTCTTTTGTTTAGTAGGTAGATTCTTTACCACTGAGCCACCTGGGAAGCCCCAGCAAAATCCTGCTGGAAGCCAAAAGGCAAGGTGTTTTGAATCTCAGATCAATCACCTAAGACACAGAAGAGGGTGGAGAGAGTGGATAGTGTGAAGCCAAGAATATGCAGCTCAGGGAAGAAAAGGGTATGGCTGTATGCATAACTCAGGCTTTTTATCAATGTCAGGTCTTTATCAGGACTATTAGCAAGCTTTGGAACACTTTGCTAAAAAGAAGTTAATATGTTCTTCCCCAAATTCAATAATACCCAAAAGTACTAACTATAGTAGTTCTCAAAGATGGCAATTTCTCTGTTAGGCAGATGGCAAAAAAGGAAACAGGCATAGGGTAACCAAAAATACAAATTTTCATAGGATGATCCCAATATAAGCCTGTGGTCCCATCCCCATTAATAGCGCCTCCTTTAATTTTAAAGTGTCCTAGTCTGAATATCAGACTATATTACTACAACACTACTACCAAAATATATAAAGCAAAAGTCTTAGAAACAAAAATAGGAATGGGCAGAAACAAAATTAAAGCAGTAATCTTTGATCAGTTTATTATGAACTACCTAAATTAAAACCTAGAGTGTTTAAATAATGCAAATTAAAAAGGTGAATTCTAGTTTTAAGTAAATTGTCCTCTATAGAGCTTGCCTTGTTTAGAAGAATCAAAAATAAACTTTCTAATAAGATACACAAAAGAAAGTCAATATAATTCAAAACATACAGAGAATTCAGACTGTTCCCTTACCCACAGTGCCATAAACTAGAAACAAATAATAAAATTTAAAATAATAGCAACAATAATGTTCTCCAAAGCTAGGTAATAAAATTATAATACTCCCTAAAAATTATGGAATCAAAGAGGATGTGAAAATTACAGTTAATCGACCTAAAAACTAAGAAAAATAAAAATTCACCCAACTTCAACCTATGGAATTCAGTCAAAATGATGTTCAACAGTAAATTTGCTGTTATCTAATGTTTTTATTTCCAAAAATAAGATTAAAAATATATAAAATGCAGCTCTAGAAGGTAGGAAAAAAGCAATGATAGTAAAAAAGCAAAGAATGCAAAATAAAATTAAAAAGTCAAAAATCTGTGAATTTACAATACATAATTTATTCAACACATCCAATTCCTGATTCTAATCAAATAGACATGTTGTTGAAAGTACACCAGTAACAGAAAGAAAATAATGAAAAGAGTTTACTTTAAAGTTATAAAAATTTTTATTGTTTTAAAATGTATTAAAATATGAAATACAAAAAAATATTTTATGTAGCTATGAGTGGACTGGGGATGTGTTTGCTGTTTGTTTTACTTCTTGGCTTTACATTTTTTTCTTTCATCAAAATAACCTTAGAGGTTAAAAACATATCAAGCTGCTTTGGCCTGAATCCAAAATTCCCTGCTTACCAGCTTTATGTCTACAAAAGAACATCCTTAAGCTTCAAGTTCCTCATCTAGAAACACAGACTACAGAAGCACCAACTTCACAGGTTATTGTGAGACTAAATGAGATCACCACTAGAAAACTTTACCAAAACGCCCTAGAGTAAGGCCCAAATTAATATTTTATTAATGTTATTTTTACTATTTTTCCAGTTGAGCTTATTTTTCAGTTAATGGAAACACTTGAGTTTTTAAGTATAATGATGAATAGTGATAAGTGCATAAGTGTACTTATCAACTGATTTTTTTTATTTTATGATATTAAAAAAACAATTGTAAATGATGAAATGAAATACCCCACTCACAACAGCAACAAAAATATTGACTAAGGATAATTCTAGCAACAAAAGTGTAAGGTCCATGAAGGAAAATTCTAAGAACCAATCTGCCATACTGCTCAAAAAGAAGACATTGACTCATCACCAGTCATATAGGTCTTCAAAGAAATTCTGGTAAAAACCCAATAAACAGTCTAGTACAGCTAAAAACTCAACAATATTGTCTCTCTATTGTTTTTCAATAGAGAATGATTTGCTGACCATTAGGAAGTATTTAGTTCTTTTGTGACTCACACTTAGGAAATAAAGATGCCATGCTAACTGCTACTGCTAAGTCGCTTCAGTCATATCCCAATCTGTGCGACCCCAAAGACAGCAGCCCACCAGGCTCCCCCGTCCCTGGGATTCTCCAGGCAAGAACACTGGAGTGGGTTGCCATTTCCTTCTCCAATGCATGAAAGTGAAAAGTGAAAGTGAAAAGTGAAAGTGAAGTCGCTCAGTCGTGTCCGACCCTCAGCGATCCCATGGACTGCAGCCTACCAGGCTCCTCCATCTGCTGGATTTGCCAGGCAAGAGTACAGGAGTGGGTTGCCATTGCCTTCTCCGAAAGATGCCATAGGTAAGGGCAATACCATACCTTTTTCAGAGAAGTCCTGAGTGTGCCGTTGCAATACTGTTGTGGTTTGTTTGTTTTAGGACAACAATGAAAGAAAACAGGATATGAGGATTCTACCAGTGTAGCTCAAATGGTAAAGAATCTGCCTGTGATGCAGGAGACCAGGGTTCATTCCCTAGGTTAGAAAGATCCTCTGGAGAAAGGAATGGCAATCCACTCCAGTATTCTTGCCTGGAGAATTCCGTGGACAGTGAAGTCTGGCGGGCTACAGTTCGTGGGGACGTAAAGAGTCAGACACAACTGAGTGACCAACACACACTCACCAGTGTTCAGCACAATTTCTCCACCTATCCCCTTCCCTTTGAGAATTTGGTCCCCTTTTTCACCCTCTTAAGAAAGGCTAAGAGCATGGGGGAAAAAAGTTTCTTGTTTGTATAACTGAAGAAATGTATTCTATTCAAATTTCAGCTCTCTTATTTTGATGTCAAAAGGCATTTGTGTTTTCTAAAGTAAAAATGAAAAAAGATAGGACCAGCTTTTTGCTGTTTTCTCCTACTAGACAGAGAGTTCACTCTTGAGGGCACACATATGTTTTTCTTCCTTCCAAGGATGCCATTTTATTTCTGAATAAACAAGAAGTGAATGTTTTCTGAGTGGAGAAAGACATGGCCTCAGAGCATTCTAATGCTTACCGGGTTGTTTATCTTCTAACTGAAAATGGATTTATTATTTTCAGAGGCTCTATTCAACTTATGGTCTGAATTTGAGAGAGAGGCTGTGACAGGAAGGGATTGGCTAAGGGAGAAGATGAAACACTAGCCTAAGGGGAAATGAGTGACAACAAGAGGAAAATGTCTGTGGTCATCAGTTCTCAATAGCCATCTTTTATTTCTACCTTATGGAAATCACAAGGGAAGTGTAACAAAATTATAAACAATGTGAACAAGTTTTTTTTCCTTCAAGCTATTCTATTCAGATACAGTGTCACAAAGAAAATTTATATATGATCTACATATGAATATTCATCTATATATAAATCAATGGAGTTAGAAAAGAAAATTTAACCTTGATGAGTTTTCTGCCTCATCTTCTTTCTTATGTCTAAATTACAGATAAATTTAACTAAACTTCCTTGAAAATTCCCTCTGTTACAATGTCTGACATAAGGTTACCTTGGAATGATTTTTTTTTTTAATCCTGTCATCTGGGAAATGAATTTCCTAGATTTCTGTCCTTAAGACCTTTCCCTTCTCTTCTACACTTCTTTGTTCTGGAAATGCAATCATTCCCATTGCCTCAATTATCACACTTATGGCAATGACTCCCAGATAAAACACTTAACTCCTGATTCTAGTTCCTTACTTGCAGTAGCAGAAAACATTTCTACATATCTTACATCTCAACCACATTTTCAGTATCTTAACTCAAAAATAGTAGCTTCGTATTTTTCTCCTTTTCTGCTTTCAACCTTATAACTAGTTTCCAAATTTCAATACCTTTTGCATTATGAATCCTTGTTCCCATTCTTATCACCACCACCCTGGTTCACACATTGTATATTCCCTGCTTTGACCATCAGAACTTGTGTCCCGTCTTTCTCCAGTCATATTTATCGAACCCATACACTGTGGTCAGATTATTCTACCCAAAGTATCTCTGAGGTCCTCTCTGCCAAAAGAAATCCTAACCTCTACTTTAAGGTCCATTTTAAATGTCACTTCCTTCATGGCATTTTTCTTGATATACACACTATCTCCCTCCTTTCATACCTCATAACATTTTGTGTATGTGTATCTTTATCTCAGTTGTCTTATGCCTATAGCTATTTATGAGAAAAAGCACGTGAGAAAAGAGAAATTAAAATTTTTCAAATAATCAATATAACAGAAATGAATCTAGGTCTCCAGTGATTAGTGCTGGCATGCTTTATTTATATAAACTTTCAACAACATAGTATGAATTTGATACTTCTATTTTTCAACATACTTTGAATTCTGATTCTTTTTTTTTAATATTAGTCATCAAGACTGAATTCCATTAATTATTCAAAGATTGTCATCCCGTAAGATTTTCACTAATACGGAAAATGCCAATTTCGTACAAAACAGTTGTTAAAGTAGAAAGAGTGAAAGGAGATACAAAACTCAATCTTTATACCCTATTACAGTTTTGTGAACTTTGAATTGAATTTCTGAAGAAAAGCAGCTCACTTTTGCATTATCTGGAATCTGTCCAAAAGGAAACCTCAACGGCCTGTGATTCCTAAAGGCCACACCAAAGCCCAGCTCTAATGATGAACACTAAACCTCCACTCTCTCGGTTTCTTAGCCTACTGTCACCGATGGCTTTTAAAATTATTGCTAAAGTCACAATTACACAACTCTAAGGGAGAAAAAAGTGCTGCTAAGATCAAGTGTATAGCCAGCTCATTTATATAGATTAGAAATATCAATATTCTTCAAAGCTATTTCTCATCCCTATAAATGTAGCATCGCAGAAAAGCTAGCAGTCTAAGAAAATTATATCATTTTTTAGTATTTTCATGGCACAAAATTGCTCTCATATGGCTGGCAATCTGAAAGATGGGTTATCTATAAAAGGAATTTCAACTGGAAATCAGCAAATTTGGAGTCCATAATCACAATAATAAACAGCTTGCTTACCCTTATCTTTCACTCCTTTGTTTTCCTAAGAAGAAGGAAGCATGCTAATTAAAAATAAATGTTCAAATTAAACACCCTACATAAGAATATGCAGGTTTGATTGGGAAACAGGGAAGGCTGAGTAAAAGGCAGAGGGCACTCATAAACAAATCTTCGTGTGCACCATATAAAAAACAGAAAGTCGAGCAATGCCAAACCCAACGTCTGCAAGCTATAACAGTGCTATCTCCCTTCACTTTTTTGTAAAGAAACTGAAGCCTCCTTTGTTACTTAAGTGCTTATAGGCAAACATTTTATGGCAAAGTGGATTTTCAGGTAGAAAAATCTAAAATTGTTTAGAATTTTGGAATATGAAAAAATATGAAGTAATCTAGGATGTACCAATACAGAAGTTCTCAAATTCTTTCCTACAGTTTATTCATTTTCATAGTTTTTTTGAAAACCCAACTTGTCCCAGGCAAACATTTGAATTAACTCACTTCACTGATTAACATTTTTGTATAATATTTATAATTTATAGAGTGATGAGACTTTCGGTAAATGACCCATAAGATACCATCAAATTTAAGTCCTAGAACGTTTACTTAAAGCAATAAAGTTGGAAGAATCTGAACTTCACTCCCAGTAGAATTCTTGCTTAAAAATAAGAAATGCCTCTTCCTTTTTTTTCTGTTATAAAATCCACTCTTAAAGCCACTTTGCTTTGTTAACTTTCATAGCATGTATTCTCACTACAGCCTTCAACACCTGAAAAATTAGTGGAAGAATTTGACTGATTATAGAGGCTGTTTTCCTTGTTCCACGGCTTGTTCTAAAAGGGATACTCAGCAGAACTTGCATTTTTTTTCTTTCATTTTGTGCTGTCTGCATGAGTAATTACCTCCCTGATTTCTGAGATGCAATTGAGTAGCTTCCACATTAGAAAAATCCAAAGATTGATAGAGCCATCGCTCCTAAAGGATTAGTTTGCTGCTGTAATTCCACGGAGTAGGTCATTCAAATAGCAAAATGCTACCAAGTTTAATTTCTCCTGTTTTTAAAAGCCAGATATTGTTACCAATATCAGGGAAACTGGAAAGGTCCCACGGGTCTTTTAAACAGGTGATGATCTTTAAAATTCCCTTGAGGGACTATCTCCTGCCCTTATGGTATGTGTCATCCCAGGGAATGACTTTGTGATAACCAAGGTGTAAGGTTCACTTTCTTGAAAAATAAAGCTTATGACAATTAGTTTACTCACCTGTTAATTACAATTTCTAAATATCTGTATGGATACCTACAAAGCAAGCTGAACTCAACTGTGCAAACCACTTCGCAGTATTTGAACTATGAAAAAGCTTTAAAACCTGGTTCAGTATGAAGTACTTCTTTTATTTATTTATTTATTTTTAATTTTTATTTTATTTTTTAACTTTATAATATTGTATTGGTTTTGCCATATATCAAAATGAATCCACCACAGGTATACATGTGTTCCTTAAAACAGATGTCATCACTGGATGAGTTAGCCTGCTGCAGGCTGCTTGAGTTGTCGTAACAAAACGCCATAGGTTAGGTGACTCAAACAACAGCAATGTATTTTCTCACAGTCTGGAGGCTGGAATTCTGAGATCAGGATGCCAGCATGTCTGGTTTTTGTGAGAATTATTTTCTGGCTCGCAGATAGCTGCCTTCTAACTGTGTCCTCACATGGCGGAGAGAGAGAGCAATCTCTCGTGTCTCTTCCTCTTTTGTAAAGATGCCAGTTCTTGCAGATCAGAACTCCATCCTTATGACTGCATTAAGACTTGGTTATCTACATAAAGTCCTGTCTTTAACACAGACACATGCTTCAACATATAAATTCGGAGGGGACACATTCAATCCATAGCACAGCCCAAAGAAAGAGCCAATGAAGCCTCACACATTTAGATGCTTGAAAATTGCGTAATTCCAAACTCATGTTATGTGTGGAATCTGGGCTTGCAGTTTAGTTCTAGCTTTTTTTCATTCTTTTTTTAAGCTAATCAGCCTGGTGGTCCCTTATATCAGGCAGGTATCTGGTATGTATGCTACAGAGACTGCGAAAACCTTTACAAATAAAATTATTTGTAGCTAGCCAAAGAAAATAGAATCAAGTTTTGTTTACTCCCTAGTACTTTTCAAGTTAGGTTATTTATTATATTTACAAGCTTATTTAATTTGTTGCAGATGTTCACAGGAAGGTTTTGTAAGCATTCACTGTTAGAATGTTTTTTCATAAAATCCATTTTCCAAATGTCTGAATAATGACAAAAGACCTCCTAGCAGAATATTAAGCCAGGAAATTCATCTAAAAATCACAACTGTAATCATAAGTGGTATAAGCTGTAGTTGCTGTCTGATTAATTTTGGCTCAGTATAATGTTGTTGGAATGATTACTTTTGACTTAACTTTTTTTTTATTCTTGTATGAAAGTAAACACCAAAGCAGAGAAAACACAGGAAGAAATGGTGGCCTCTTAAACTAAATTCTTAATGAAATCAAACTTTAGTTTTCAGGTAATCTTGCAAATATATCCTGTTTTCTTCTACGAGACAGCAAAAGAGACACTGATGTATGGAACAGTCTTATGGACTCTGTGGGAGAGGGAGAGGGTGGGAAGATTTGGGAGAATGGCACTGAAACACGTAAAATATCATGTAAGAAACGAGTTGCCAGTCCAGGTTCGATGCACGATACTGGATGCTTGGGGCTAGTGCACTGGGACGACCCAGAGGGATGGTATGGGGAGGGAGGCGGGAGGAGGGTTCAGGATGGGGAACACATGTATACCTGTGGCGGATTCATTTTGATATTTGGCAAAACTAATACAATTATGTAAAGTTTTAAAATAAAATAAAATTTAAAAAAAAGACTGAATGAAAAAAAAATACTGAAAATAGACTCATACTTTCCATATAAAACAGTAAAGTTTTATTTAAATATTTATTTTCAGTCTATTTATGTAGTCCGGGGCATTTATTTTTTTAAGTTTTCTGTTGTACTACTTATTCTTGTCTTTTAAAATTAGCTCTGCACCATCATCAGTGTAACTGAAAAGCAAGATCTTTGTAAGTTAGCTGCACATTCAATTAATTGAAATTCAACCTCCCAAGACAAACCACAGATGCTCTACATATTTAGCACAGTGCTTCTAACCAGCTGTGCTAATCTGGGCAGTAACACTGCCCTGTAGCTAAACATCTGGACAGAGCTAGAAACCAGAATAATAAATCGTTTTAGAATTCTATCAAGCAGATGACTACCGGTGACATCACAAAATGTAAAGGCAGAAAAAAAAATGTATCTATTGCCAATATGGTATTATAACTCGGAAGACAGATCATGCAAATTTCACAATACTATTATCAACAAGTTTGACTTAAAACAACATTTTTCATTTTATAACTAGCTGTCCAATCACATGTACAAAATCTTAAATTTCAAACAGAGATGAGGTTGTAGAGTTATGAAAACTCCACCACATCTTCAAGAGGCAAAGGAACTAGCTCTTTTACCATTTAGTACTTGTGCCAGGGATAAAATTACACTAGTTAAAGAGAATCATGTCAAAAAAATGTTTCTATGCCCTAGTCCTGCCCACTGCATTAAGACACCATCAGATTCACCACAAGAATTATGAGAAAGAGTTGTTTACTTTTTAAGATTCTATGAGGGAGGCATATTTTTCTGTCTACACAGAAATTACTATTTGTTACTGTTGTTCAGTTGCTAAGTCATGTATGACTCTGATCCCACGGACTGTAGCGTGCCAGGCTCCTCTGTCCTCCACTATCTCCTGGAGTTTGCTCAAATTCATACCCATTGAGTTGGTGATGCTGTCTATCTCATCTTCTGCTGCCCACTTCTACTTTTGCCCTCAATCTTTCCCAGCATCAGGGTCTTTTCCAATGAGTCACCTCGTCTCATCAGGTGGCCAAAGTATTGGAGCTTCAGCTTCAGCATCCGTGCTTTCAATTAATATTCAGGGTTGATTCCCTGTAGGATTGACTGTCTGTTCTCCTTGCAATCCAAGAGACTCTCAAGAGTCTTCTCCAGTACCACCATTCAAAAGCATCAATTCTTTGGCACTCAGCTTTCTTTATGGTTCAACTTTCACATCTATTCATGACTACTGGAAAAACCATAGCTTTGACTATACGAACCTTTGTTGACATTATTTGTTTTCACTTTAACACAGGTGGAAGTTGAAAACATTTGCACCACTTGCTTTGTGTGCTAGATTCCAGAAAAACCAAACAATTTGAATATCTACATCCAGAGAGTAGATTTAGGAATTTTGATCATATGAAGGAAGAATAAAGACTATCTGGTGCCTAATGGCAAATTTCCATTGAAATAGATTGGAATTCAGAGCCTATGGCAATCTCATAAATACATTTCTTCTAGACAGAGATGAATTGGGAAAATCTTCCTCAATTTCAGATTAGAAATTAGGAGCAACCAAGCAACTTTGAAGAACAATTCAAAAGCTTTGAGCCTAAAATTCCCATAACTGATACATACATAATACAATAACTGAAAACTCTAGTTTGATTCTGCAAGAAGCCTAAACATTCAGAAAACTGTTTGTTTTTTTTTTTCATGGCAACTCATAACTTACTAATTAAAATCTCTAGATTATCTGAGAAAAAAATATTACTAAAAATTTTCTTTTAGACTTTTCATTCCCTGATTTCAGATAAACATTTAGACTTCAGAGTTCATTTTCATCCTTTCAGTGTTTTTACAAATATATAAAGTCTACTGAGCATTTAAAAAGTTTTCTTATAAATGTAAACATCCATGAAGGACAATATTGTTCTTTAAGCTATTAGGCCAGAATTTTTCTTCCTAACTTAACTTTAAGGTTTTATTTCCTACATATTCGTATAGGCTTCCCTGATGATTCAGCAGTAAAGAATCCACCTGGAATGAGGGAGCCGCAGGAGATGCAGGTTTGATCCCTGAGTCAAGAAGATCCCCTGGAGGAGGTAATAGCAACCCTACTCCAGTATTCTTGCCTGGACAATGCCATGGATAGAGGAACCTGACAGGCTACAGTCCATCGGGTTGCAAAGAGTTGGACACGACTGAAGCAACTTAACACACACACACACACACACACACATATATTCTTATGAAAAAGGTGTTTTAATATAAATAAAAGTTGAGGGAGGTTACACATTTTTATCATCATTTCCATTGCAAAATAATGTCAAGTGTGTGTAATTAAGAACTCACAATATCTCTGTAGCTGAAATCTATATCCCAGAAATTTACCATTTGATAAAGAGAGATGGAAGAATACCAGTAGTTTGCTGAGCATCATTTTCACAGTAATAAAGAAGTAAATGTTTGCTTAAATTTGTTCAGAAAAGTATTTCCTTATTCTAAACATTCAGTGTCTTGATTGAAAGACAGCCCAGTATTTGGAAAGTGAAATAGTCATAAAGAGACTTTTGAGAGATGGATGAGTTGGAAGACAATAAGCTCCGTTCCCATCATGAACACTACAAAACTACCACTGAGTAATTTGGAATAGGGAAAAGAAGACAAGAAAAGAATTAAAAGAAGAGGAAAATTTAAAAAAATAAATAAATAAAATTGGCTTTTATTTTGTGCTTATGTCCAACTTTAGAACAGAAATTCTAGAAATACTAATAAAGTATGTTCCAAAAGTCTGTTTATACTGTCACTTATCCATGAGCCTTTAGTGACCCTATTGTCATCTATTGAAAATGGGCAGAGTTGAAACATTATTTTTCTCCATTGTGTTTACATTTAAGAAAAAATATAAACTTAGAAGAGGGGTCTCTGTTTGTGGTCCAGAGGTGTGTGCCATGTCTGGGTCTCACTGCAGGAGGATGAGACACCATGGACCTTTTGGCCCTGGGTTTGAAGATGTGGCAGCAACTTCTATCAAACCAGCTGGCTGTTTCAAGTACTCTTCTCCATACCTCCCTGTTCCATGTTCTTCAGAGCAGAGCTTGCTTTCTACGGCATAAAAGCCTTGCTTTCTGTGTCTCTGTGATCAAACTTATGATAAATGTCTAGGAACAAAAACAGTGGGGCTCCTGAAAGGTTAATATGCATCTTTCTCCTTGAAGATTCATCTCTTCTTCACCCATACCACAGATAGGCTGTCGGTTTTGTGTGTTCTTGCCTTAGGAATTTTGACCTTAATAGATGGAGTCAAAGACAGGAGAAGATAAGAGTAAGAGTTCAAGAGAGGGAGATTTAAGGAAGAAGGCTTGTGCAGTCAAGGAGGCTCTGTAAGGTAGGTAAGAGAACAGGTTTGTTATCCCTTGAGTAGCAGTGAACAGTATGAAAAGGCAAAATGACAGGATACTGAAAGAGGAACTCTCCAGGTCAGTAGGTGCCCAATATGCTACCGGAGATCAGTGGAGAAATAACTCCAGAAAGAATGAAGGGATGGAGCCAAAGCAAAAAGAATACCCAGCTGTGGATGTGACTGGTGATAGAAGCAAGGTCCAATGTTGTAAAGAGCAATATTGCGTAGGAACCTGGAATGCTAGGTCCAGGAATCAAGGCCAATTGGAAGTGGTCAAACAGGAGATGGCAAGACTGAAGGTCGACATTCTAGGAATCAGCGAACTCAAATGGACTGGAATGGGTGAATTTAACTCAGATGACCATTATATCTACTACTGCAGGCAAGAATCCCTCAGAAGAAATGGAGTAGCCATCATGGTCAACAAAAGAGTCTGAAATGCAGTACTTGGATGCAATCTCAAAAACGACAAAATGATCTCTGTTCGTTTCCAAGGCAAACCATTCAATATCACAGTAATCCAAGTCTATGCCCCAACCAGTAACGCTGAAGAAGCTGAAGTTGAACGGTTCTATGAAGACCTACAAGACCTTTTAGAACTAACACCCAAAAAAGATATCCTTTTCATTATAAGGGACTGGAATGCAAAAGTAGAAAGTCAAGAAACACCTGGAGTAACAGGCAAATTTGGCCTTGGAATACGGAATGAAGCAGGGCAAAGACTAATAGAGTTTTGCCAAGAAAGTGCACTGGTCATAGCAAACACCCTCTTCCAACAACACAAGAGAAGACTCTACACATGGACATCACCAGATGATCAACACAGAAATCAGATTGATTATATTCTTTGCAGCCAAAGATGGAGAAGCTCTATACAGTCAGCACAAACAAGACCAGGAGCTGACTGTGGTTCAGACCATGAACTCCTTATTGCCAAATTCAGATTGAAATTGAAGAAAGTAGGGAAAACCACTAGACCATTCAGGTATGACCTAAATCAAATCCCTTATGATTATACAGCGGAAGTGAGAAATAGATTTAAAGGCCTAGATCTGATAGATAGAGTGCCTGATGATCTATGGAATGAGGTTTGTGACATTGTACAGGAGACAGGGATCAAGACCATCCCCATGGAAAAGAAATGCAAAAAAACAAAATGGCTGTCTGGGGAGGCCTTACAAATAGCTGTGAAAAGAAGAGAAGCGAAAAGCAAAGGAGAAAAGGAAAGATATAAGCATCTGAATGCAGAGTTCCAAAGAATAGCAAGAAGAAATAAGAAAGTCTTCTTCAGCGATCAATGCAAAGAAATAGAGGAAAACAACAGAATGGGAAAGACTAGAGATCTCTTCAAGAAAATTAGAGATACCAAGGGAACATTTCATGCAAAGATGGGCTCAATAAAGGAGAGAAATGGTATGGATCTAACAGAAGCAGAAGATATTAAGAAGAGGTGGCAAGAATACAGAGAAGAACTGTACAAAAAAGTTCTTCACGACCCAGATGATCATGATGGTGTGATCACTGACCTAGAGCCAGAATCCTGGAATGTGAAGTCAGGTGGGCCTTAGAAAGCATCACTACGAACAAAGCTAGTGGAAGTGATACAATTCCAGTTGAGCTATTTCAAATCCTGAAAGATGATGCTGTGAAAGTGCTGCACTCAATATGCCAGCAAATTTGGAAAACTCAGCAGTGGCCACAGGACTGCAAAAGGTCAGATATCATTTCAATCCCAAAGAAAAGGCAATGCCAAAGAATGCTCAAACTACTGCACAATTGCACTCATCTCACATGCTAGTAAAGTAATGCTCAAAATTCTCCAAGCCAGGCTTCAGTAATACATGAACCGTGAACTTCCTGATGTTCAAGCTGGTTTTAGAAAAGGCAGAGGAATCAGAGATCAAATTGCCAACATCTGCTGGATCATGGAAAAAGCAAGAGAGTTCCATAAAAACGTCTATTTCTGCTTTATTGACTATGCCAAAGCCTTTGACTGTTTGGGTCACAATAAACTGTGGAAAATTCTGAAAGAGATGGGAATACCAGACCACCTGACCTACCTCTTGAGAAATCTGTACGCAGGTCAGGAAGCAACAGTTAGAACTGGACATGGAACAACAGACTGGTTCCAAATAGCAAAAGGAGTACGTCAAGGCTGTATACTGTCACCCTGCTTATTTAACTTATATGCAGAGTACATCATGAGAAACGCTGGACTGGAAGAAACACAAGCTGGAATCAAGATTGTCGGGAGAAATACAAATAACCTCAGATATGCAGATGACACCACCCTTATGGCAGAAAGTGAAGAGGAACTCAAAAGCCTCTTGATGAAAGTGAAAGAGGAGAGTGAAAAAGTTGGCTTAAAGCTCAACATTCAGAAAATGAAGATCATGGCATCTGGTCCCATCATTTCATGGGAAATAGATGGGGAAACAGTGGAAACAGTGTCAGACTTTATTTTGGGGCGCTCCAAAATCACTGCAGATGGTGACTGCAGCCATTAAATTAAAAGACGCTTACTCCTTGCAAGGAAAGTTATGACCAACCTAGATAGCATATTGAAAAGCAGAGATATTACTTTGCCAACAAAAGTTTGTCTAGTCAAGGCTATGGTTTTTCCTGTGGTCATGTATGGATGTGAGAGTTGGACTGTGAAGAAGACTGAGCACCAAAGAATTGATGCTTTTGAACTGTGGTGTTGGAGAAGACTCTTGAGAGTCCCTTGGACTGCAAGGAGATCCAACCAGTCCATTCTGAAGGAGATCAGCCCTGGGATTTCTTTGGAAGAAATGATGCTAAAGCTGAAACTCCAATCCTTTGGCCACCTCATGCGAAGAGTTGACTCATTGGAAAAGACTCTGATGCTGGGAGGGATTGGGGTCAGGAGGAGAAGGGGACGACAGAGGATGAGATGGCTGGATGGCATCACTGACTCAATGGCCGTGAGTCTGAGTGAAGTCCGGGAGTTGGTGATGGACAGGGAGGCCTGACATGGTGCGATTCATGGGGTCATAAAAAGTCAGACACGACTGAGCGACTGAACTGAACTGAGCTGTACATTAATTAGCACGGTAAATATGAAAGCTTAAATTTATGAATTCTATAGAGAGACAAAATGATCAAGTCTCAGTGTCCTAAATTTCCCCTCCATTTCACTCCCAATATATCTTGTCATTCACTAAAGCACATGGTATGACTCCTCATAATAAAGCATAAGCAAATAAAAAAGATCCCATCACCAGAGATTCTCTCAGTCTTAAGCTTTAGCTGTGAGAAAAGAATAATTGAACAGACTTTATACTCAACTCATAGTGAATTTCCTAGGTAAACTCTGAGGGTTTGGTAACATGATAAAAATCCACTCCCTAGAAGGAAGTCTAGTTGAGTACAATAGCTAAACATGGAGCTCTAATGATTATTCAGCTTGTCTTATAAAAAGGTCCAAAGTAGTTGACAAACTCTGTTCTTCTTTTTTTTTTTTTTTCCTTACTTAAGTGGAACAGAAGGAGGTGAAAACCTACAAAAGCTGTTGAACATAGTTCTTATTAACCAACATTAACTGCCTGCTTTGGGAATCAAGTCCTGGTTCTCAAAAGCAAATAATAAAAAGTAAATTTCATCACATAGGGATCTTTTTTTTTTTTTTTGGTTGGGGTTTGTAAGTGTAGGAAGATTAAACAAAATGGCCTTAAAGGCCACAAATGTCCAACAGAGAAGGCTTGCTTCCTAGGATTCAAATCTATTGCACGAACTATCTGTTTTTTCAGAAACAGCTTGCTTCTGATCTCTATAAACTGGCTATTTGCTCTTACTCTCTGATTGCACACCAACCTTCTATTATAACTCTAATTAGTTTCATTGTTTATCTAAGTGAAGAAAACTCTCCCCTGTCATTTCAGTGAAATCTCAGATGAAGCATTCATATTATTTTGATAATTGGTATATGTGATTTTTCAGCACTCACATGAAATATATTAAAGTTTAGACAACATTATAAGCAGATACATTATGATGGATTCCCTGTGGTGTCAGTTCACTGGTGAAATATCTATTAGGCAGGTATCAATAATATAATAATAAATAGGAAATCTAGTTGACATTATTAGACCTCAAAAGTGGACCACCAAAATAATTGCCTGTATCCTTGCTCCTTATGAACTTGATTATCATGAGAGAGTTAATTGTCAATCAATTATTATGAAATGGTAAAGTGGGATAACCCATCTAATTGTCAACTTGGTTATCTGTAATCATCATACTCAGGAAGCAAAACGTTCAGGACCAGACTTTAGTAATCTAGTCTAAGTCTAGAAACTGGATTAATCAATATTTGTGCTGGTGTGCAATTTCTTTTAGTGTTTCCTTCCTACCTCCTTGTTTTACTTGCCATCTAACTACCAATTCTGATCCTTCATGGAAATTAACTAACAATATTTTAGGCATAAGCAATTAGAAATGTATAAAATAAAACAGATTAAGTCTGCTGAATAACTTTGATCACATACTTTCATCTTGTCCACCCTAGCAAAACCTCCTATAAGTTCTAAATTTCACTACAGAAAAATACTTTATCTTCTCACAAGTCATCAAATACCATGTTGATCTGAAACTAAATTACTTTATTATGCTCATAAGAATCCTAACAAAGAAAGCTGTCAGTAGTTATATCTGGGATTTCAAACTTAAATGCCTACTCAGGCCAGAAAGTTAATTAAAATGAGTAAAGTTACTCAGAGATAGACCATCATAAACTGGACAAACATGACATCCATCTAAAAGAAGAAGATACCACTTAGTGATAGCTTATTGTTTTCAGAAGAGCACTGAGCCCAGGCCAGCCAAATCTTTTTGATGTTTCAAGAGAAACCAGAATTCTAGGTTTTTATGGGAGAAAAAAAAAACTCATGATTTTAAAATTTTGGCATCAATTTAAACATATTTAAAATGCTATAAAAGTAAAAATAAATACATCTGCTGCCTGATTAGCCCAGTTTAGATCTCTAAATTAAATACCAACGCACTTCAACTGGAAAAAGGTCATACTTGACTCTCCAATGTCCTTATAGACTATTATCATTCTTATCCCTTTTCCTTTTAGAAAGTTATCTTAATTTTATTTCTCTTATACACTTTTTTACTTTATGTATCTTATCATCATTTAATTCACAATGAAACAAGAGTGAATTAGACTTAACAAGGATAATGGTAGGGAATACTCATACGCACAATAGCAAGAGTGGTTAAATGCTTTTTTAGCCTAATTATCTTCTATCATCTAATTTTAGATTTTCCACCCTTACTCTAAAGTAAACTTCAAGGAAAGCACAGATTCCTCCTGTCTCTTGTTAACTGAATAGAACTAAAGATCAGTGCTCCATCACCTCAACTAAGAAGGTAATTCAAACCCCTAGTATATCTCAATAAAACTAGAAACACAAAATAAACACATACATATATACATACACACATACATACATACAACCCTCAGGATATCAGTTGAAAAAGGTTTGAATTCTTATCTTTTCTATCATTCAGAACCTATATATAGATATTCACAAATCTGATCTATGGATTACATGTCTAAGATGCCCAGCTATCAATCCACTTTTCTCAGCAGTCCTTTCTGCTACCAGACAAGGCAATAAGTGGAAGGAGAGTAGGCCCCCTAATAAATGCTCAGGATTTTGATTACAAAGAATAAGGATATTTTCTTGATAAGAAAAGAGTCAAATACAACAGAAGAATTAATTATTTTGTTATAATAAATTAATAAATAATTTGGATCACATTGTGAACTTTCCATAACGCATGCAATCAAACTGGTTGGCTTAAGAAAAATCTTTTATCTTTGGTTGGGGAGTCACTGGAATAATGGCATTACAAGACACAAGAATGAAGAGACACAAAAACAAATCAATCACTAACCAAGAGAAAGAGGTGAACGTGCTGTCCCCAGGTCAGTTCAGTTCAGTCGCTCCGTCGTGTCTGACTCTGTGACCCCATGAACCGCAGCATGTCAGGCCTCCCTGTCCATCACCAGCTCACAGAGTCCACCCAAATCCATGTCCATTGAGTCAGTGATCCAACCATCTCATCCTCTGTTGTCCCCTTCTCTTCCTGCCCTCAATCTTTCCCAGCATCAGTATCTTTTCAAATGAGTCAGCTTTTCGCATCAGGTGGCCAAAGTATTGGAGTATCAGCTTCAACATCAGTTCTTCCAATGAACACCCAGGACTGGTCTCCTTTAGGATGGACTGGTTGGATCTCCTTGCAGTCCAAGGGACTCTCAAGAGTCTTCTCCAACACCACAGTTCAAAAACATCAATTCTTCAGCACTCAGCTTTCTTCACAGTCCAACTCTCACATCCATACATGACCACTGGAAAACCCATAGTCTTGACTAGACAGACCTTTGTTGACAAAGTAATGTCTCTGCTTTTTAATATGCTGTCTAAGTTGGTCATAGCTTTTCTTAGAAGGAACAAGCCTCTTTTAATTTCATGGCTGCAATCACCATCTGCAATGATTTTGGAGCTCCCAAAAATAAAGTCTATCACTGTTTCCACTGTTTCCCCATCTATTTCCCATGAAGTGATGGGACCGGATTCAAGATCTTAGTTTTCTGAATGTTGAGCTTTAAGCTTTCACTTTCATCAAGAGGCTCTTTAGTTCTTCACTTTCTGCCATAAGGTTGTGTCATCTACATATCTGAGGTTATTGATATTTCTCCTGGCAATCTTGATTCCAGCTTGTGCCTCCTCCAGCCCAGCATTTCTCATGATGTACTCTGTTTATAAGTTAAATAAGTAGGGTGACAATATACAGCCTTAACATACTCCTTTTCCTATTTGAAACTTGTCTGTTGTTCCACGTCCAGTTCTAACTGTTGCTTCCTGACCTGCATACAGATTTCTCAAGACACGGCCCAATATAATTAAGAGACAACACACAATATTCTCTAGTTGGACCTAACAAAATATAAGAACTTAGTGAGGAATTATTGATTCCTAAGAACAGAAAATTACAGACTAACAGCTTTTACCAACATTGATACAAACATTCTTAGCAAGTTTTTAATGAATTTAATTCAATAATCAATAAAAAGATTTACATATTATGGCAAAGTATAGTTTACCACAGGGATGCAAGGTGTATTTCATACTGGAAAACCAATGTAATTCACCATACTAACAGGAAAAAAAATGACATCTCAAAAAATCAGAAAATGCATTTAATAAAGTCAATACTCATTTTATTAAGCATTCTCAGAATAAAAAGAATAGAAAAAAACCTTCTTCAGCATGATAAAAGGCAACTATTATGACAATATTTATAATTGATACTATAACCTAATAATATTAGAAACAACCTAAATGCTCATCCATGGGGTTTGATTGAATAAACATGGTATATTCAAAAAAGCAACCACTCCCTTTTGAACATTAGCTGGATATAAAAACTAACTTCCAAAGGATAGAATAAAGGAAGGAAAAAGGTGACTGTTAAGCACTGCCTTAATCAAGTAATCAAATTAACTAGTGATAAGTCGGGTTGATAACAAGTCCCTCGTTATGATGCAATGAGAGGGGAACCTCATCTTTGTGGTATTCTTCCCCCAAACCCATAACCTCAGTCTAATCATTAGATAAACCCAACATGATGGATATCCCATAAAATACCTAACCAACACATCTCAAAAGTGCCAAGGTCAGGAAAAAAAGTAAAAACTAAGAAATTGTCAGAGAGCAGATGAGACTAAAGAGACATGATAACTAAAAGCAATGTTGTGTTTTTTTCATGGGATCCTAGAACCAAAAATGGACATTAGTGGGAAAACTAGTAAAATTCTGCTGCTGCTAAGTCGCTTCAGTCGTGTCCGACTCTGTGCAACCCCAAAGACAGCTAGTAAAGTCTAAAGTTTAGTTAACAGTAAGGCACTAACGTTGGTTTCTTGGTTTTGACAAATGTACCACGGTAATAAGAGATTTTAACCTTAGGGGAAACTGAATGGTGGGTATATGGAAACCCTGTACTATTTTTGCAGATCTTCTATAAATCTATATTTTGTCAAAATGAAAATTAGTTTTAAAAAAAAATTGAAGCAGATAAGTGTGTGTAATATGATAGCTTTGTGAGGAAATAAAAACATGAATATATTTTTTCTTATTTACAAAGAAGTAAAAATAACTAGAATTTGATAACAATAGCTTCTTATAGAAATGGGTAGCACTGGAGTGGATGGATATGCAAGGCAGCAAGATTTCCTGAACATATCACTTTCTATTGTTTTGATTTTTTGAAGCACATAAATGTCTTACATATCTAAAACACAGAATTAAAACAAAAAGAATAAAAACATTGAATACAAACAGAAACAAATGATCCTAACGTATCCTTCCTGGATCACTTTGCACTAAATCCTGAAGAAACAAAAGAATTCAGAATGTAGGTATCCTGCTAGACAACTGAACTCTAAAGGATCAGATATCAAGAGGAACAGAGTGGGAGGGTAGGGGAAGGACAGAGGTAGTGTGGCTGTTCCAAGGGACATTTGAGAGACATAAGTATCAATCACAATGTGAAACCCTAATCGGATCCTCAATCAAAAGGAAAAATCAGCTATATGAAATATTTTGAAGAAATGGGAAAATTTAGTATTTAGTGTGGTCTGTAGGGTGTTCTATAAGTAATGGTGATGTTCTTGGGTGTGATGAGCATGTGTGTTTGCCAGAAGATGTCCCTGTTCTTGGCAGATACATGATGAAGTTTTAGGCATGAGGTATCATGATGGCTGGAATCTACTTCCGAATGATTTGGCAAAAGGGAATTGTATGTCTATTTATAGAGAGAAGGGGATCAGACTTGGCAAGCTGCTAACAGTTGGTAAATCTAGGTGTGGGATACACTGGTGTTCATTATACTGTTTTTTTCTAACGTTCCCAAAGACTTGTCATTTTTAAAATACAAATTAAATTTCAGAGTCAGATAACTGTTTTTACCTTCTTTTTCCTTCTGATGACCGTGCTCCATCAGGCTAGGCACTTTGCAATTTTGTCAATTATTTTATACTCATTTTATCTATAATTTTTTACCTATTCATGTTTTCTATGTCTCTTATTAATTTTGCTTAATTGAATTATTCAGAGATCATCTATGTATATCACCCATATTTTCAAGTTCTTTAGCACCTTTCAAATCTTAAAAGCACATATATGGAGTGTTGTGTAAGTTATTGACATCCCACCCAAAGAACGTTTCAGTTCCTTTCATATTTGTCATTTTATTGTTTGAGTCTCACACAAAAGCTAATTACAGAAACAGACATGAGCAATATTGGCCCAACATAGTCAGTTTCAGTTAATATACTATATACGGACTATAGCAGTACCAGTTAGTTAGGAAAAAGTAGTGGTCATAACTCTGATTTATGAAAGGAAAAGTGGAGTCTAATATCATTAACCATTAAATCTACTAATGAATATTTATGATTTTAACTTCTGTTTTTCTTACATGTTTTTCTTTCTCAGGTATTCAAAACTACAGGACACAGAGTCAAACCCGTACACTCTGGTCGCAGGCCAGTGACACTGCTGGGATATCTGGCAGAACCAAAGGCTAATCACACAGCAGGAAAAGATTTCCTCAAATGCAAGATGTTTTCCTAAGTGCAGCCTGGCATTTTGAGAGACTTTTTCTAACCATGACTTTCTTCTTTTTAAGTTCATTCTCTATACAGTAAATATTGAAGACTTGCTATCTGAGTTATAAAAAAATTGAGGACAATGTTTGTTTTATTTTTTAACTTCTCAGCCTTGAAATATTAAAACTGAAAACTTTGCCAAATATGTACTTTAAGGCCAGCTCATGTGCCCATACATAATACAAAATGAATATTCACCTGGACTTTTTAATGTCTTTGATATGATTCCCTAGAAATCATCTCAAGATTATTCAGAGAGCTAAATGTTTCTCCTATATTTTAGCTCTTTTTAGTTTTACTAAAAGAGGATGATAATTTAAAGAGTTCTAAAGGTGAAATTGGAGAAGGCAATGGCTCCCCACTCCAGTACTCTTGCCTGGAAAATCCCATGGACAGAGGAGCCTGGTAGGCTGCAGTCCATGGGGTCACTTTCACTTTTCACTTTCATGCATTGGAGAAGGAAATGGCAACCCACTCCAGTGTTCTTGCCTGGAGAATCCCAGGGACGGGGGAGCCTGGTGAGCTGCCGTCTGTGGGATTGCACAGAGTCGGACACGACTGAAGCGACTTAGCAGTAGCAGCAAAGGTGAAACTGGGGAACTAAAATCTCATTCTAGGGTGAGTGTCTTAACTGCATGGACTCTCTGAGCTAAACTCCTGACTCTGCTGCTTCATACCCACGTGGTAGTGTGGGTGTCACTTTGGGGCCTGATTTCCTCATCTCTAGGACAGCATGAGCAAATCCTACAACGTGGGACTGTAATAGAATAACCTGAAAACTGGAAACAAGGTGGACTAGGCAGAAATTAAACTGATACTGGATAAAATATAACAAACATATTTTAAAATGGATCTCCCAGGAGAAAAAAGGGAAAAATCTCAAAAGACAGAAACAAAAGGGAAAATGAAGCCATAGCAATAATGCTATGTCTGGTTCTGCCATGGCTCTTTTTATTTAATTTTTTGTCTTTATTTAATTTTTAAAGGTTACTTTCCATTACAGTTATTATAAAACATTGGCTATATTCCCTGTGCTGTACATTACATCCTTGAGCTTATCTTATAGCCAATAATTTGTATCTCCCACTTCCTCACCCCTATATTGCCCTTCCTCCACTCCCCACTGGTAAGCACTAGTTTGTTCTCTATTTCTATGAGTCAGTTTCTTTTTGATATATTCACTACTTTGTTGTATTTTTTTTTAATTTCACATATAAGTGATACCATACAGTATTTGTCTGTCTTTTTTCACTTAGCATAGTATACCATATCTCCTCACTGGGGAAATGAGATTATCAAAATTGCTTATAAACAAGAGTTCAGATTAACTATAATTTTGAGAAAGGATTGGGGCTATAAGAGGTGTGAAATTAGAAAGGGCATACCTTAATTACTGAAACCTTCAAAAGACTCTGGCTTCAGTAAAAAGATCTTAGAGGGGAAGAAAATCTGTCTACCTACTAAGGGGAAACAAAGTTTGTTTCTATCTAAACTTTAGGTGAGAAATAATGTCCCACACTAAGAATATGAAAACACAGATTTTACCTTTCAGAGGTTTAGAACCTAAATATCTAGTATCTGCATGGTATAGTCAAACTTTGAATATTTAGAATAAAAGTTGAGTAAGGCAAATAGGGTCGCACAGAGTCGGACACGACTGAAGCGACTTAGCAGCAGCAGCAGCAAGGCAAAATTTGGACTTCCCCAGTGGCTCAGTGGTAAAGAAGCTATCTGCAATGCAGAAGTTGCAGGAGATGCAGTTTTGATCCCTGGGCCAGGAAGATCCCCTGGAGAAGGGCATGGCAACCCATTCAAGTATTCTTGCTGGGAGAATCACATGGACAGAGTAGCCTGGCAGGCTACAGTCTATAGGGCTGCAAAGAGTTGGACACAACTGAAGCAACTTAGCACAGACACAAGCAAGGCAAAATTTAGGAACACAAATTGATACAAGGTACTGATTGATGCTAACAGCTCTCAGAGCAGATAGGTGCATGACTATACTGATCCAACAAGGAACATTTACATACAGAAGGACATACATGGAAGAGTGGAAATTGAGGGTATTGAAAAGAAAGGAATTCAGCTAAGAAGCTGGAGAGTGAAACTATCTGTGTGATGCTAAGAGATAAGAAGCGATAAGATGGGCACAAAAGCTCTGGGCATCACGATGATTTCAAAACAAATGTAGTGGGGAAAACAGTGAGATATCTGAAAGGTTCAGATCAGATCAGATCAGATCAGTCGCTCAGTCGTGTCCGACTCTTTGTGACCCCATGAATCGCAGCACGCCAGGCCTCCCTGTCCATCACCAACTCCCGGAGTTCACTCAGACTCACGTCCATCGAGTCAGTGATGCCATCCAGCCATCTCATCCTCTGTCGTCCCCTTCTCCTCCTGCCCCCAATCCCTCCCAGCATCAGAGTCTTTTCCAGTGAGTCAACTCTTCGCATGAGGTGGCCAAAGTACTAGAGTTTCAGCTTTAGCATCATTTCTTCCAAAGAAATCCCAGGGCTGATCTCCTTGAGGATGGACTGGTTGGATCTTCTTGCAGTCCAAGGGACTCTCAAGAGTCTTCTCCAACACCACAGTTCAAAAGCATCAATTCTTCGGCGCTCAGCCTTCTTCACAGTCCAACTCTCACATCCATATATGACCACAGGAAAAACCATAGCCTTGACTATACGGACCTTTGTTGGCAAAGTAATGTCTCTGCTTTTGAATATGCTATCTAGGTTGGTCATAACTTTCCTTGCAAGGAGTAAGCGTCTTTTAATTTCATGGCTGCAGTCACCATCTGCAGTGATTTTGGAGCCCAGAAAAATAAAGTCTGACACTGTTTCCACTGTTTCCCCATCTATTTCCCATGAAGTGATGGGACCGGATGCAATGATCTTCGTTTTCTGAATGTTGAGCTTTAAGCCAACTTTTTCACTCTCCACTTTCACTTTCATCAAGAAGCTTTTTAGTTCCTCTTCACTAAGGTTATGTGACCCCAAGTCACAAGCAGAATGGAAGGAGGAAGAGAGAGTTGTGACATGACCTGACTTTCCTTACCGGGTAGAAAAAGAACGTAGAGAAGAGACCAATTCCTTCTGTAACAATTCTTGAAGCAGATAAAAATAAGAGAGGGAGGGAAGTGGATGGAGACAGAAGGGAGGGAAGGGAGAAGAATGACGGGAGGGAGAATAGAACATAACATGAGAGGGATGGGAGAGAGAAAGGGGTGAGCTCCACTACCCATTTTGGGTATCGATAAGAACACCCAGCAGAAAAGTAAAACTTTGTCAGTAAATATCAAGGTCTTCTCAATTTTACCAACATATTAGGTATTCCTTCTCATTTAGGGAGACACAAGCAGGAGGAGAAGATTCTCTCTGCAACTGCCCCAACCCCAATAGAGGGGAGAGCACAAATCCCCACCAAAATTTACACATCTTCATAGTGACTGAGACAGTGTGTAGGTCATCGGCATGTATACCATTGTTATTCATGGTGCAGGTATAGTTTAAAGAAATATGGTAAGGCTGTGTATTTGCAGATTTTATCACATGTCAAAGAAATTTTATTTGCCAGATTATAATTCTAGACTATGCACTTCCAAGTCTTTCAGTAGATTATAATCCTAAAGTAAATGGTTTCCTTGGGCTACTCTATGGCTTTCTTACCTTAGCAACGGTCATGGGAAGAGACAGATGAAGATGATGCCTAGTTGTTGCCTGTGGTTGGAAGCTAAGAAGGTCAGTGTTGTTCACTGCTACACTTAAATTCCTGATCTATCACATTACCCATAAACATATTTTGCAAGTTTCTACCTATGTAAGTTTACACACACACCACTCTTTTTTCAAATATGTTGAAATTTCTAGTCGAAGTAAAACAGTTATGATTATTTCTCCACATTACCTATGTATTTAAAATGTATAATAAAATATTCTTATTCCAACACACCCATTAAAATAACATAAGCTATGTTTTAAATTCCATTGCCTGTTCATACTGAGTCTCCAACTCAGCTACTCTACTATCTGGCATCTATCCTTGTTACACAAGGGCTGTGGTTAGATTACTTGACCACACTCCTCCAGTATGACTTCAGGTTAACTTAACTAGCTGTATCTGCAATGACCATATTTCTAAATAAGATCACATTCTTAGGGACTGAGGGTAATAACTTTAACTGTCTGATCGATTTTTATGTTGCAGGTTCTTGCCTCTTCATCCATTACCAATCTCTCACCTTATCTCCTCAGCCCACAGCCCAGTGAGACAGAACAGGCAAATTGCATGGGCATTGGATTGGACTCAGACAAAACAAATGGTTCAAATTCTGGTGTCACCAGCTACCAGATGTATGGTTGTTGTTGTTCAGTTGCCAAGTCATGTCCGACTCTCTAACCCCATGGACTGCAGCATGCCAGCTTCCCTGCCCTTCACTACCTTTCAAGAGTTTGCTCAAATTCATGTCTATTTAGTCAGCGATGGCATCCAACCATCTCATCCTCTGCCACCCCCTTCTCCTCTTGCCCTCAATTTTTCCCAGCAAGTTGGCTCTTCACATCAGGTGGCCAAAGTATTGGAGCTTCAGCTATTACAGATGTATAAAACATCTAAATAGTCTATGTTTAAATCTCCTTCAATATTAAATGTATACAATAAAACTGCTACATAGGCTTATATAGAATCAATGAAATAATGTAAGAAATATTAAAATATCCAACCAGTGCCTGGGACAGAGTAAACATTGAGTAAATGTTAGTTCATCTTTCAACAAAATGTGTGTACCATTTGTGAAAAATTGTCAACTCCTGTCACCACATCTGAAAGTCATTTCATACTGGCCTTGCCAGTTATTTTGCTTTTGGGACAAAAAAATGTATTTCCTATATTTCCACTGCAAACTTCATTTCCCAGGTGCCATTGCCTGCTAGCTCACAGCTAAACTCAGCCCATAGAGACATTGACCAGACATAGAGGGCAAAAGGAAAGGAGAAGCTAGCGTATAGCTCACCTGCTCTCTCTCTTCCTCACATAGCGTTTCAAGCAGCAGCAGCTCCCCTGGACAGGCTCTCCCTCCATGTCCCAGTTTCCTCTTATGAGGGTTGTGAGGAAGAATCTGTCCATTCCTTCCACAGATCCTGGTGGCTTGGTGGCAATCTTTGACATTTCTTAGCTTGTAGAAGCATCACCCCAATGTCTGCCTTTATCTTCACTTTATGTTCTCTCTTTCTTCATGTCTTCAGTATAAAACTTACCCCTTTTTATCAGGACACCAGTGGTTAGATTACTGGACCGCACTCCTCCAGTATGGCTTCAGGTTAACTTAACTAGCTGCATCTGCAATGACCATGTTTCTAAATAAGGTCACATTCTTAGGGACTGAGGGTAATGACTTCAATATAATCATTTTTCGAGGTAGACACAATCCAACTCATAAACATAGGCTAAGTGCAGATTGGGAGAACATAATCTTTTAAAGGTTGCTGCAAAATCTAATCACCTTTTTGAACATAATCTTCACTCTATAAAAACAGAAAATCTGCAAGCATCTTCCTTTCTTACAGATCATTTCAACAGGAAAGGGAGATAATTCAAATGTAATCAATTCTTTCCTATGTTCATAATTTTAGGTACCATGTGATTTGTGAAGATATCAGTTTATGTTTCACTTACATTACAGTATTGAATGACGTAACTGTATAGAATTTATGATGGGTCTTCCAATTAGTTGTGTTCCTTAAAAGTCAGGTCACCCAGAGAGGGTCTGGAAGCGTATTAATTAGAATCAAGTAAGACAGATTGGCATTACATGTCATCACTATAAAAGGCACAGTAGAATCAGAGAAAGAAGAGATTTGCTACAAGCTGTTACAGAAAGAGAAGATACCATACCAGGACAAGAAGACAGGATAGAAATAAACTGAAACTGATGCCCTACAATCCAATAAAGCAGCAAAACCAAATATTGCTTAAGACAGCCTAGTAAGTAGAAAGAAATAAAATGTTATTAATGCAGAAATAAAGCTTACAGTCAAGAGGGAATGATCTGATATGAAAACCTTAAAAGCAAAGTTGCTAAAGAAGTATTTTTAATTTTTGCTTGCATTTTGCTTGCAGCAAAGAAAGCGCTGGCTTTATATTTGGGAAGGGTAAGGCAGGTTGCCTTCTACCATCCTGTCATGACTAAGCTCTTATTTATGATATAGGTGCTTGAGAGAAACAATTTTATGGAAAAGACTTCTTGGAGAGAAGAAGCACAAATTTCTTGAACTCTAACCAAATTTGCCCCCCAAATCTTTGAATTTTGAATGGAGATATTGGAAGTTAAAAGATAATCATATTCAAAGGCTAAGAAAGAAGGGGAGACTTGAAATCACCTTAAGAGCCATGCTTTCTTTGATTTTTAAAAACTACTGAAGTAAGTATTTCTAGTCCAGAAAATGCAAAACAGTTACTCTTGTGAAATGAGGGAACTTTCTGTGCTTTATGAAAATAATCTGCTCTGTATGATTATGTGAAATAGTGGGATTTTTTTGTGTGGGAAATAATGCATCTCTAGGTCCAGTATCCTTCTGAAAAATACTCAAATAATGCAGAGGCTGAGATGGTTGGATAGCATCACTGACTCAATGGACATGAGTTTGAGCAAACTCTGGGAGATAGTGAATGACTTAGGGAATCCTGGCATCCTGAAGTCCATGGGGTCACAAAGAGTCAGATATGGCTTAGTGACTGAACAACAGCAACAAGGATGATCTATAGTGCAGTTCTAGAAAATTTTGCTTGTTAGTATGTGTGCTTTTGTGTGCATGCACACCCTATTTTTTTGAGAAATTGACATCAAGAGATTAAGAATTAAGACCTTGATGACTACAAAATCTCATGCAATCTTTAAGTTAGAGGACAACCTATAAGAACAAATAGGTCTTCATTTGATGAGGCTCAGTTTAACAAGAATGGTTTGTGGTCAAATGAGGCTTACCACCAAGCGAAATAGCTCAGATCTTGGGCAGTACACTAATGTCAGATTATGCATTCTGAGTGCATTGCTGTTGTTTTTGTTGTTGTTCAGTTGCTAAATTGTGCCTGACTTCTCATGGCCTCATGGACTGTAGCATGCCAGTCTCCTCTGTCCTGCACCGTGTCCCAGAGTTTGCTCAGATGCATGTGCACTGAGACAGTGATGCTACCTAACTAACCATCTCATCCTCTGCCCCTTCTCCTTTTGCTGACAATCTTTCCCCAAATTAGAGTCTTTTCCAAAGAGTTGGCCCTTGATATGAGTGAGCCATTGGATATTAAGGATTAGCACAGTTTCTATGGATCGGGGATGGGTAGTTAGTGAATATCCTTAAATGAAGATCATTTCGAGTTCAGAAACTGAGAACTTGATCTTAGACTGGAGTTGAAAAAGCATTCTCCCACTTTGGAGGCTTTAGATGTGTGCAGAGGGGTAGCACTACTCAGTGCATGGTTATATACTCAAGACTTCCTAAAGTGGTGGTGAAAGAAATATTTCTCTTTAAGATGCACACAAGACCTTAAGGAGTCATTTGTTTTGTTGTTATCATTGTCTAGTCACTAAGTCGTGTTCAACTCTTTGTGACCCCATGGACTTTAACTCGCCAGACTCCTCTGTCCATGAGATTTCCCAGGCAAGAATACTGGAGTGGTTGCACTTTACTTCTCCAGGAGATCTTCCTGACCCTGGAATCGAACCTGCATTTCTTACATCTCCTGCACTGGCAGGCAGATTCCTTAACACTGAGTGACTTGGGAAGCCCAGCCTAATATTTAATCCAGTTTGTGGTGTCCCTGAATTGGGTAGTCTTCTGCTATCCCTAAGTATTAAAAACAATTTGTTAAATGCTATAGTCTGGTCTAATACGTGTTTTAGAGAATTAGGAGCAGAACCTATGTCCATGTTTGGGACAAAATAGTAAAGAGGGAATGGCAACCCATTCCAGTATTCTTACCTGGAAAAGCTCAGACAGAGAAGCCTTGCAGGCTACAGTCCATGGGGTCACAAAGAGTTGAACATGACTGAGTGACTGAGCATGCACACAAGCAGTAAAGAGGAAAGCATCTTTACCCTTCCTCCTAAAGGCTGAACATTGACAATAGCATCTTCCCAAGGGATGGTCAACCTAGATAGCATATTGAAAAGCAGAGATATTACTTTGCCAACAAAGGTCCGTCTAGTCAAGGCTATGGTTTTTCCTGTGGTCATGTATGGATGTGAGAGTTGGAATGTGAAGAAAGCTGAGCGCTGAAGAATTGATGCTTTTGAACTGTGGTGTTGGAGAAGACTCTTGAGAGACCCTTGGACTGCAAGGAGATCCAACCAGTCCATCCTCAAGGAGATCAGCCCTGGGATTTCTTTGGAAGGAATGATGCTGAAGCTGAAACTCCAGTACTTTGGCCACCTCATGTGAAGAGTTGACTCATTGGAAAAGACTCTGATGCTGGGAGGGATTGGGGGCAGGAGGAGAAGGGGACGACAGAGGATGAGATGGCTTGATGGCATCACCAACTCTATGGACATGAGCTTGAGTGAACTCTGGGAGTTGGTGATGGACAGGGAGGCCTGGCGTGCTGTGATTCATGGGGTCGCAAAGAGTCAGACACGACTGAGCAACTGAACTGAACTGAAGGCCGGTCAGTTTTTCCAGAACTATAAGAAATGATGAACAGCGAAGCAAACAGGAGGTCTTACCAGGCAAATACCAGAGTAAAATCAGGTATAGAAAGAGCTTTATTGGAAATTATCAGAGGGGCTAATTTATCTAATGTCCAGAAGGAAAAGAATATCTAAGGAAGATGGGAGTTGGGGGATAAAAGGCCTATTACTACTTGTAAGGTAGGAACTAAGTGAACAGCGGATATTTCAAGCTATGTGTACTTAGAAGACTCTCTGCTTTGTATTTTGTGTTCTGAATAATATTATTTGACTCAGCTTTGATAAATAAACTAATGTATGCTGTTCTTGTAAAGACATGTTTTTAAAAAGTAAAGGTAGCAGTACATTCATCTTTCGTTTGCACTTGAGATGAAATTTCTGAGTAATAAAAAAGAAAGCCTCATTTCCATTTATAGTTTTCCTTTCTCTCGTCTTAACTACCATCCCTCCCACACTTAAAACTTTTAACCAGTCCTGGAAAATGGTAGAAAATGCCAATTTTCACCTCTTCTGCCTGCCCACTCTTTGATAAGCTTGTTAATGAGTAACAAAATAACTAAAAGGTGAGGAGAAGAAGGAAAAAGAGGAGAGGTTATGAGGCCTGAATAATCAACACACTAATTAATCTCCTCTGACTAATCCTTGATTCATAAAGGAACATGGAAAATGTCCCCAAATATTAACATCATTCTGACTAGATGGACTACTGATAGTCTCTCAAGGGAAAGATAGAAAAAAACACCTGTGCTGAAATTATTGAAGAGGAAATGTGCAGAGACTATATTTAAGACATAAAGAATAAAAACAGTTTGAATTTCTTCAGGGAGTTATCTAGTCATAACATAAATAGGGGGCTTCACAGGTGGCACTGGTGTTAAAGAACCTGCCTGCCAATGCAAGAGACTCTAGATATGCAGGTTCAAATCTGGGTCAGGAAGATCCCCTGGAGGAGGGCATGGCAACCCATTCCAGTATTCTTGCCTGGAGAATCCCATAGACAGAGAAGTCTGGCAGGCTACAGTCCATGGGTCACAGAGAGTCAGACGTGACTGAAGTGACTTAGTACACACACAAAACACAAATAGCAATAAATCTGGAAAGGGTGAATAAAGGGTCATTTAGTTCATGGGTCTGTCTCTGGATAGAATAACAATTGCATTTCCAGCCTGACAATTGGCAAGTCTATCAAAAGACAGAAAAATCAACTTTGTTTGGTAAATACAAGCAGGTCCCACATTCTTTCCAATAAATAAACTCTTGTACATCTTGTTTAAAAAGATTGTATAATTTTTTGTAAATGTCATTCTAGGATTTAATAATTACTTTATATTTTTAGAAATTAAGGTTTTTCAATGATTTACCAAATAAGTTAATGTAAATTATTTGTTCTATCTATACTCCAATAAAGAAAAGAAAAGGCTAACTAGAAATTTTGTGGGCTGATGAACTTGTGGTATTTTCTAATAAGATAATTTACCATCTTGGATAAAAAATTTCAGTCTCCTTCAAATACTTGTGCTTTCCATGCTTTCCTAAAAGAAAATACTTTTTGTCACTTAAATGTTCCTCCTTGTCTGAGGCCACAGCTAATTAGTGGTCAGGCTAGTTGCCTTTGGTTCCTTATCCAGTGTTTTCTCAATTGCACTATATTGTGTTCAACACTGTTTTGCTTTGAACCCTGAGCTCTGAGTACTCCCTGTCCCCATTCTTTTGTTTTTTGCCTTCTACTCTGGTTCTTCACATCCTCCCTGTTTGTTATTATCCAGGATGCAGCCTGATAACGTCTTCTCACCAGTGACCTTCAAGAGAAGTGGTTAAGGTTATACCGAAAAGAATACTGGTAACCAATCTTAATTTCTCATTTCTTGGGGAAACAAATGTAATTTCCTTTATCATCAATAGGCCCAGCTCTTTAGGAGAAACAATATTGTCATCAGTACCAAAGGCCAGAAACCCCAAGAAAAATCTTTCCTGAAGAAAAACTCAAAATTAACTTTAAAAAATTGGTATAATACAGAGATGTAACTTCTTTTTTGTGCCTTTTGTTGGTTTGCATTTTCCTGTGTCAAGTGGAGAAATTCAGAGTAAATTATGCATACCCACTAAAAACTGTATTGATTTGTCCACATATGTTAAAAAGAAATTCTTATTTCAAATGAGTAAAAATCTTCTTGATTAACTCTGTTTTCTTTATCAAGAGAAAAAGAAAGAGAAGGAGGAGGGAAGGAGGGGATAGGAAGAAAGGAAAGAAGGGAGGGAAGAAGATAAAGTGATAGATGATACCAAATAGATATCTCAGAATTTATACGGACTTTACTATTAAAAAGTGGAATATTATATATAGCTTTACAAAGAAACCTTATTATTAGACTTTTATTGCATTTTAATTTTTTATATGTCTGAGAGAATAAAAATATTCAGATAGCAAGATGAGATGTGAGCACAAGCTTCAAGATAAAACAGGTTCTATTTGACTAAAGAGAACTAGATGCTCTGGTTCTTTTATGGAAAAGATATTTAGTTCTCCCAAACCAATCAAGAAACCAAATTATTTCTCTTGTTAAGAGGAATGGAAGGACAGAAGAGAATGAGAAAACATTTGTCATACGAGCCCTATTTTAATGCTTTCTGGGACCTATTTCTCTCTTGCTTATTATATAATCGGTATAGAAAATACAGTGTCTAAAAGCTGTCCAGCAGCTCTGGGAAATAGCAAAATGTTGTATTCCATGGACCTCACAGAGACATCAGTCTCCCCCTTGGAATCAGGTATGGCTCCCATGGCTGCTCAACCTTAGAAATTCGTGAAGTGTCTACGGTCCAGGAATTACCAAGGTAATTGTGCTCTGGATAGAGCTCAGAGAGGAGCTGTTTTTCACATGCTATTGATCACAGATGGAAATATATCTTCCTTAACTGGGTATGCTGCCCTTTAAAGTCTCCCACTTCAACGTAATGGGACAGATTGAATATTTTTCTATGTTAGTGGGTGGAAGTTTTTCCGATGCCACCCAGTTGCTCTTTTCTTACAGAAAGCAAAATACAGATTTTCTTTGGGTGAAACAGACATCAAGAAATAAAAAATAACTGTCTCACATGCAATGCAAAATGACATCCAAAGAAATCACACATCAGAAATCACACATGGCAGGAGTAAGCTTCCTTCTTGAAATATTTTGGCACCTGACACATGAGTAAAAGAATTGCATACACCACCTGAAAAAAAAATTATGTTATAAAAAATAAATCAAATAATATATTCCTTACAGGCATGTCCTGAAAATACAGATTGCAGACTACCTGTTCAAACATGATACTTTGAGAAATATGTTTAACAAACTAAGAAATAGTAGTCAGACCTGTAAGAACAAATTGTAACTGGTTTGCATGCCTCCATAATACAGAATCTGATTGAGTTACTATAACCTAAGCAAATCACGTATACAAAGGAGTTCAGACCATTATGGAAGATTTCTGGTTGAAATAGTCAAATCAGTTCCTAAGAGTTAAAAAAGACTCCCAAACAGAGAAAGACTCTGTTAAGTTCTAATTCAAAAGTATTCTAATTCATTTTTTAGATATAAATCCCAATATACAATTGCAATGGCTAATCATTTTTATTTTAAAAGCCATTAGTTCCTTTTGAAAATTTCTCAATGTTTCTTCCAAATATAATAAAATTCTTGCCGAAATAAGTTCGAAGGTAATGCCTGGAAGCAGAATCAGGAAAAGCAGGTGTCTCATTCCTTGAAAAGGTGCACTTTTATATGTCTGCAAACACTAAATACCACAAAGCTTAAGAACTGAACGTCATATAGTATACCTGTGGGAAATATTAGTGAGACAAGTTCCCAGCCTGTGTGTTACCCAGTGAAAGAGTTACCTATGCAGGGAAACTGGCTTAGGAACATCTAATATATTGGTTGAAATGTTAGAGGTGATGTTTGAAGTTTGTAGTCTGTCAATGCAAGTAAGAATATGAGCTAGTTCACTTGCTGCAATAGCTTACATCTTTTTCTAGATTTCTGTTGATAGCTGGACAACTAAAATAATTTCAGCATGTAAAGTTCTCTAAATTATACACTGGTGTCATTGTATGCTTCTTGGTTTTTCTTCGAAGGTGAGTTTGCAAGGAAGGTACAAAATAAGCAAATTCCCTTCTGATTCTTTGCTTTTATTCTGACTATAATATGACCTGAGCCCTAGGCTTTTCGGTAACCCATTGTTATGTGTACTCATATAACTTATTAAATTCCAAACTGAAAATTTTCAAATAGATATTAATGTGAATTTTAAAATACCACAACACAGATGATAAAGCATAATTCTTCCCAGAGAGATTTAGAAGACTTCACTAAAGAGATGACATTTGAGTTCTAAAGCATGCCTAGGAATTTTCCAGGTGGAAAAAAAAAAAGAAAGGAAAAGAATCTCAAGTTTGAGAAATGCCATTTGGTCCTACAAGAGTCTAACGCAGTGAGGAAATGACAAGCCGATGGAATAGCATACACGAGGACAAATAGTGGATAGTGTGAGCATAATTACAAGCCAGTACGAATTTATTGTACTTTAATTTTCCAAATGACAGCATTATGGAAATCTCCATTTTTAAGGTGATCCTGCTTATGCCTACCTTCATCTTACTCTGCCTTATAATATTTCTCAGAATGGCACAAAACATATGGTGACAGAGACTGCTAGCTGAATTGACAAAGAAAATTGATAGAATACACATTCTTGAGGAGAGGCACTGTATCTTAGTTAGAAAGGAGTAAGAAGAAAATTCTTAAAATGGAATAAAATAAAACAAATCTTATAGCCATGAAAAGAAAGCATTATAGAGAAAAGATATATAGAAGAAGAAATATTACCTGGAATTAGCATTGGATGAATTAGATTGAGTTAAATTTGATTAAACTATGTTGAATTAAGAAGATGGACACAATAGCAGGTATTAATATTAAAAAGGGAGGGATAAGAATATAAATGATAATTTTCTTCTGTATCTTGGACTTAAATACAAAGGCTATTGGCTGTTTTTCCCATCATTTAAGAGGGCTGATATAAAACTATATAAGATCTTTGATAGACTCCAGGATTTTATTCTAAGATTTGATTATTCACTCAGTTAAGAAATTCCCACCCTACATGAGACATCATGGGAAGCTTTTAAACATTGGAGTAGTAAGACCAGATTTATTTCTTAGAAGATAAACACTGGTGACAATTTTAAAAAAGGATGTACACTGGAGAGAATCACTAGACTCTATGAACATGAGGATGAATGAAAATTGGCATGATTTAGATAGTAGTTTATACAAGAAACAAAATCGTGAGAAAGTAACAACCGGTTCTGCCTCAAGCTTGACCAAAGCCAATGAAAGTGGATGATAAACTAACAACAGCCAATACAAACTACTCTATGAGTTTGAATCACTCCTTCACAGCATCTGCCAGGATATGATGGAGTTTGTGAGAGGTCCTAGAAGAAGCTGAGTTTGGTTAGAGGGAGATTTAATTGTGTAATTCTGTAGGAATGTTTGGAAAGAAAGGAGAGCAAAGCATTGATTTTTATGGAAGGAGAGATGTATTTCAAATAGCCCTTTAAAAAACAGATGTAATAGAATACAATTTAGAAAATTATCATACCAGAAGAAAAATAAAGGGAGTTTGGGTGAGAAAGTATTTGAAGAGAAATACTTTTAGAGAAAATTTTTGAAGAAGCATCATATTGGCTTGATGACTAGCCTTTCAAATTCTTCCTCAATTGGTAATGATTAATAATTGTAGCATAAATCAAAATCATTAAGGACTTCTAAAATCATGTACCTAGACCTATGCCTTATATAACAGGTATGCTTTTTAGATATTTCTTGAACATCATAAATGTTAAATCTAGTACTCTTAAATGTCCTAAAAGGAAGCTAGTTATTTAAAGATATCCTGTGATAGATGTTTGGTAAAGGAAGGATCCTTTGGTAACATGAATAATTCCCCCATATTTATAGGTTAGTCACTTTGAATTTTCATGTACTGAATTATGCTTCCTTAAAGGGAGTATATCCTGACTGGCAAAGATTTTATGTTACAAAGTGTATATCTTATACTAATTTCAAATTTCAGTGCAAAATGAATGCAAATATAATTCCAATCACCTTTACACCATAAATATGCCAAAATATCTTAGCCAATGAAAAACTCCCCACTGCTAAATACATGTTTTCATGAAAAACAAATTAGATACATTTTCCTAAGGAAAAAAATTTAAATGTATTCTTTGAATCATGCTCTACATTTTTTTCCAACACAGCTTATGCTGTTCCTTACAAAGTCAATGTTTACCAGTATATTTATATGATTTTCTTTCTTTTGTTTTCCCTCTATTTGGCAGAACACACAGTACTATATAGGCATGTGTCTGAATATTTAGCCATACTATGCCAGGAGTCCACACAATGCTTAGGACTGTTTAGTTTAACAAAGAATGTGTGGCTTTTGCATGTGCTGGCACATTTGTATGAATGGCTCCAAAAACTCTATTAATGGCAGAACATACTTGTCATTTAAAATTTACAAAAGTGCAGTGAGTTTAAACAAACCACCACCATCTTTATAAATATTTCTTTTTTTGACTTTATGCTAAAAAGAAGAAACAAACAGACAAAACAAAAACCAAAAAACAAAAAAACCTACATTCTTACAAGTATTGGACGCATAGGGCACTACATCAGAATTCAGGGAAATAAACTTTGGGGATACCTCACTGTGGTTGCCTTTTTCCTTTTTCTGTCTTTGGATTTTTATGGATAATAAGGAGAATTTCTAATATTGAAGCAGGTGTTTGAATCATTCACCGGCAGAAAGAGTTTTGTAAATGCCAAACAAGCTATTTTACCTGTGCAGAGATTTGCTTTGTCATCTATACTGGTGCTTCTCAAATTTTAATGAAACATCTGTGATGTTGTTAAAGATGCAAACTCTGATTTAGTAAGTCTGGTTTTGTGGCCAGAGAATCTACATTTCCAAAGATCTCACAAGTGATATATATTTCTGAGAATTGTACATTGGAAGCAAGGATACAGATGAGGATTGAAATTTGGGGATTTAGTCTGAATCTAACACTTGCTGACAGGTCAGTTATCTTTTTTGAAGTTTACTTTTACCCAATTTACTCAGTAGTTTTTTTGCAAACTTGCAAGGATGGAGCATAAAGATAGCATATTAGTATGCATATACATAAGCTATATTCCAAAGGTCTGTATTTGGGTTACGGTTCCTCTGTACAGAATTGTACAGCATTCCCAGGTAGCTCAGTGGTCAAGAATTCACATGCCAATGCAGGAGATGCAGGTTTGATCCTTGGATCAGGAAGATCCCCTGAAGACAAAATGGCAACCCACTCTGGTATTTTTGCCTGGGAAACCCCATGGACAGAGGAGCCTGGTGAACTACAGTGCATGGGGTCACAAAAGAGTCAGAGATGACCTAGTGGCTAAACAACAACATACAGAGTTGTGTAGTCTTTGCTTAGTTGTATCACCTCTCTGAGTCACAGTGTCTTCTGTAATTTGGAAGTATGTCAGCTATTTCATAAGAATGTTGGAAAAATGAATATGAAATGATGTTGGACAATGTATATGAAACCTCTATATACTTTAAAGCAGTAACCTTTTAGTTGTTGAAGTTATTATTGTTACATCACTGAGTTCTTGGTCAACATCAGCAATCAGTGTTAATTATTATTCTGTGTTTTACATAGTGTTGTGATGTATTTTGTACTTCTAGTCACCATTCTGAGTCTTCTAACTATCTTTCAAATTTCAATTTTAAAAAATTATGAGTTCGGAGTTACAACATTGCTAAGAGTCGGACACAACTGAGTGACTTCCCTTTCACTTTTCACTCTCATGCATTGGAGAAGGAAATGGCAACCCACTCCAGTATTCTTGCCTGGAGAATCCCAGGGATTGGGGAGCCTGGTGGGCTGCTGTCTATGGGGTCACACAGAGTCAGACACGGCTGAAGCGACTTAGCAGCAGCAGCAGCTGCTACAATATATATTTAATAACCCTTCCCCACGTGCAGATGTTGTTTAGGGGTAAAAACAAAAACAAAACATGAATTCCAGAATCACCACTTTTTGTGTTCCTGGGATTTTTAAAAGCAGGCAGATAGATTTTAAGAAAAAATGCACATTGAAAATCAGAAATTTTGTTTCTTTATAAATATCCATACCTGAATACCTCTTGAAAATTATTTGTGCACCTTCAGGGGTGCTCAAAGGCCTTCTTATTTGAGATGGATTACCCTTCTTCCTTAATTTATTTAAAAAAGGTAATATGTATTCTGCTTTCAAGACTTAAGTCCAGAAGTATCACTTTGATGAAGTTTTCCTCAACTATGTCCTATCCAATGACCCTATCACAAAAACACATAGCTAGATATAAACTTTTCCTCTTTTGAAACATTATAATAGGATTTATTTGAAAGATTTGTTTTAATAGAACATGCCTGTGGTGTAGATATAAGTTTCATTTTCTAAATTCCCCTGTTAAGTAGTAAACTTGTTTCTATTGTCATTTAGTCACTAAGTAGTGTCTGACTCTTTTGTGACCTCATAGACTGTAGCCCAACGGGCTCCTCTGTCCATGGGATTTCCCAGGCAAGAATACTGGAATGGGTTGCCATTTCCTTCTCCAAGATATCTTCCTGATCTAGGGATCAAATCTGTATTTCTTGAATTGGTAGATGGATTCTTGACCACTGAGCCACCAGGGAAGCCACAGTAGTAAACTACATGACCACAAATATTCTGTGACCCTGAAATATTCAGCACGTTGTTTTGTATATATCAGGTATTCATATAGTTTTAAGCATCCATTTTAATAACATTTATTTATATATATACTTAATATTGCATTGATATGCATATGAATTGAGACATTGAAATTGACACATATACACTATTGATACTATGTGTAAAATAGATAACTAATGAGAACTTCTTGTATAGCTCAGGGAATTCTACTCAGTGCTCTGTGGTGACGTAAATCAGAAGGAAATTCAAAAAGCAGGTTATATATGTATAGTTGATTCATTTTGTTGTATAGTAGGAACTAACACAACATTGTAAAGCAACTATACACCAATAAAAATTAATTTTTTTTAAATATGTACTTATAAAATATGACCAAAATTAAAAAGTGTAAAGGATAATATCATCCAAATACAAAACAGAAGTGCTAACATTTTCATTCCACACCCTAAATTCACTCACTGAAGTTTGAAACTTTCTGCCTCAGAGAACATAAAAAATCGACTTTCATGTTGTATGACTGAACAATTGTCCCTCTGTACCCTTGGGTGATTGCGTCCAGGACTGGCCACAGAGACAAAAATCCGCAGATGCCCAGTTCCCATAATCAACCTTCCTTATCAGTGAATGTGGAGGACTGGCTGTATACCTACTGTCACTATACTTTACTGAGATACTGTTCTGTGTATGTTCTCTGTGATTTTTCTCCTGAGTTTAAGAGGCAGAAAGAGGAAAAGCATCTGAATCGGAATCTCTTCTTATTTCCTGTGAACCTGAAGTTCAGGGAATAAAATGTCTGATGCTTGGAAGGGAGATAGGTAGGAAAGAACGCATAGATAGAGAAGGAAGAGAGGGGAGGAGAGATCAAGGAGGAAAGAGACGGGGGCACTCTGATAGATTTCTGGTTGGGGAAGAATGGGAGAATCAGCTGGTCCCAAGATTGCTAAGGACCTGAACCCCACTCCCACTATATCAGATAGATGAGTTAGCAGTTTTCAGAAAGGAAACCTAAACAATGAAAGCAATATTCCCAAACCTGGCAAAAATCCTCCTAATCCTTGTCTGGGATCAAAGCAAGGAACTTTCGGATTTCAAGGGACCACCACCAACTGGACCTGGGTACACCATCCATCCTATAACAGTCTGTTGGTTCTGGGCACTGCACAGTGCCCTCCAGGGCTTAAGGTTTTGATGGAAAACAGGAGCCCTAATAATTACTGACATGAAATTTCATCTGCCATTCAGATGAAATTGCCATTCAGGCTGGATAGGATTTTATGATCAAAACAGAGATGATTTTGAAAAAGAAGAAAAGTCATTCTTGCACACCTGAGTATATGTGTTCTGATGTGTATACCCACTTCACATGCTATCTTGAACCTACTACTGCTTTGAATCATTTTTCTGCTCTTTTGATGATCCTTCTTACTTCTCCCATTAAGAAGCATAGCCTTTTATACGTATTATGTTCTGAACAAAAATGTTTAAGGGATGAATTCACTTTTTATAGAGTGTTATTAGTCATGCAAATTATAGGTGTTTATCTTTTTTGTAATTATACAACATTTAATTGATTTTTATTACAATTTTTGTTTGTATCATAGACACCCAAAAATGCTAGTGAAGCCAACTCATGGTAACTAAAAGTAACAAGCACTATCCCATAATGGCTAAATACCAAGTGGTTAAAGTAATTACTATACAAGTAATTACCATGGAAATGGAATCCTATTTTATAATTACAAGGTTTTTTTTCCTTCTAGAGAAGTTCTGATGTGCTCTCCATGCTGCCAAATGTCTTTGCTAATAATAAAATTAAATGTGTCTTTCAGTTTATCATTAAACAAAATCATCTTTCGAGGTGAGATTAACACTAATGAAACTAATTACTATTTTAATAGGAAGTGAGATTGGAAGGACTGATGCTGAGGCTGAAACTCCAATACTTTGGCCACCTCATGCAAAGAGTTGACTCATTGGAAAAGACTCTGATTCTGGGAGGGATTGCGGGCAGGAGGAGAAGGGGACGACAGAGGATGAGATGGCTGGATGGCATCACCGACTTGATAGACATGAGTTTGGGTAAACTCTGGGAGTTGGTGATGGTGTGCTGTGATTCATGCGGTCCAAAGAGTCAGACTCGACTAAGCGACTGAACTGAACTGAAGTGAACTGAGAATAGTTATGGTGCACTTTGAAAACTTTGAGAATAAATTGATTATTGAATAATCACACTCTACGTAAAGTTTTGGTCATTCACACAGGTAACTCCTATCTAACCCAGTAATTAAATCCTTTGATGCAACTTAAGTCTTAATCTACCCTCTGCATACATACCCTTTAGTATATTTCTTAATATGGTCCACTACTCCAGAATTCTCAACACAATTAAATCTTCCCATATGAAATCTAGTTCTTCTGCTCCAAGGACAGTAGAATACTAATCTGGAATATCGTTATCTCTGATAAGAAAAAATAAAAGAAGAAAAAAATTAAAAAAAAAACACAATTACTATCTGCTTCTACCAGCCAACAGTCATTCTAATCCTACTTATTTAATAGAAATGACACACCTTGTGTATGTCTATTAAAATCTACTTGAGTTTTTAATTACCCAGAAAGCCAGATACATTTTATAAAAATGTCTTATAGGAAAAATATGTAGAAACCACAGATATGGAAAAGATAGATATTAGTTGTCACAAAAGCAGTGAAAAGAGAGCTCATGGATTGTGGAGAAGAGCAGGAACAATTGAAACATGTATCTTATCTTCATTTTTATCACCATCTTTGTAGGACTCAGTTCTGGCAGATCTGTGTCTTCTCTTCCCCTCCAAAGTTTCCCCTATCTTGTTTACAAAATCTTAATTATTAAGAGGAAAAAAGAGAAAAATGGGATGGTTCATTCTAAGAAAAGACCTTTATTGCTATTGTTTTCCTAAGTGTTGAGAATATTTGAATTTGCATGAAGTAGTTTTTTTTATAGTCAAGGCCCAATAAATAAAGAACACTGAGTCACTCATGAAACAATTAATAACCCATAATCCTTTTCTAAGTTTTACCAGAAACTGAGTGATAATTTAATTTCATACTCTACTTCATTAGAAAAGTACATCATTTCCTGCCACATGAGTTCACTGGATCACAAAAATGTTCATTTTTGAGGCTTTGTTAGAAACCCAATATACAAAGAAATTGTCACGTGTATTCCCAAAAGCCATGTTTTGTTCAGACAATTAAATTTTAGAGGGAAAATAACTTCTCATAACCTTGATCACCTATTCTCTCTGTTGGAGAGCAGTATATTTTACCCACAGCACATCTAGGAATCACAATGAGAAAATTCTAACCAAACATGGGAAAAAAGTTGGTCATGCTAAGATTAAAGTGGGTCAAAAACAAGCTCATGGTAGAGCATGGGCTCAAGCTAACAAAGACATTCCTCTCATGGACTACTTGATCATGTACTGCAGGAAGCTAAAGCCTAAAGAAGAGAGTTAATTTCTTTGCCACAGTGGAATATGTTAAAACCAGCTCCACTCTGATTCCTATGGGTAATGGGAATATTTACCTGGCTCATTTCATAGTTAATCTGGTTAACCGCCAATCATTGTCACTGAGAAGGATAACATAAAAATCTGTTTCAAAGAGTTCAGTTGTCTGAGTTTCATACATTGGAGGTTCACTCTATTTGCAGATTCCTAGAGGATTAGAAACTGCATTATCTACAGCTAACGTGAAAGTGAAGTCACTCAATCATGCCCGACTGTTTGCGACCCCATAGACTGTAGCCTACCAGGCTCCTCTGTCTGTGGGATTTTCCAGGCAATAGTACTGGAGTGGATTGCCATTTCCTTCTCCAGGGGATCTTCCCAACCCAGGGCTCGAACCCAGGTCTCCCACATTGTAGACAGACGCTTTACCATCTGAGCCATCAAAGAAGCCACCAGCATCTACAGCTAGGCTTGCATCAAATAATATGACCAAAATCATGCGAGGAGTTAAATGGCTTAGAATATTAAGTAAAAATCTTTTTTGTTGCCTATATTCTACCAGAAGAATTAATCTGTGATCCAATATTATTAGCCAGTTATAATGATTAAAACCACATTGTTTATTTTATTTGTTGCCTGAAACTCTTACAAATAACAACTATATCCCTTTTTGAATATTATTCACAATTAACCATATACTTAAAAAAATCTAGTATCTTACTGTATTTATTAAGTGTTCTAAAGGAGTTTTTAATAAGATATAAGACATACAACTTCTAAAGACTGTGCATCCTTAAAAGAATGCTTGCAATTTTCTAAGACTTCGTATAGAAATAATACTTTTATGTGAAAATAATACTGCATTGTTGGGAGACATGATCAGCCTAGTGATACTTTTTGAAGTCCATAGCACTGTTAGCTATAATCATGTTTTATATTACATTACTAGTATTTATTTATCTTATAACTAGAAGCTTATACTTTTGACCACCTTCCTCCAACTTCCTATCCACTCACTCTTTGCCTCTGATAACCACAAATATGATCTCTCTATCCATCAATTTTACCATTTTGTTTTTTAGATTCCACATTTATATGAGATCATACAGCATTTATCTTTCTCATTTAAGTTTATTTTACTTAACATTACGCTCTCAGGTCCATCCATGTTATTGCAGGTGATAGGATTGCTTAATGTTTGAGGCAAAATTTTATCCCACTGTGTATATATCTTGTATATATCCGCTGTGGCCTGCTAAAGGGTCGGGAGCACTGAGTGTGGCAGTGTGTACACAGGACTTTTTGAAGAAGGTCCCCATTTTCTTCATTACCTCCACCATAGTTTGATCTCAGGTCAAACAACAGGGAGGGAACAGAGCCCTGCCCATCAACAAAAAATTGGGTTAAAGATTTACCAAACATGGCCCTGCCCATCAAAATAAGACCCAGTTTCCCCCACATTTGGTCTCTCCCATCAGGAAGCTTCCATAAGCCTCTTATCCTTATCCATCAGAGGGTAGATAGAATGAAAACCACAATCACAGAAAACTAATCAAACTGATCACATGGACCACAGCCTTGTCTAACTCAATGAAACTATGAGCCATGCTGTGTAGGGCGATCCAAGACAGATGAGTCATGGTGCAGAGTTTTGACAAAATGTGGTCCACTAGAGAAGGGAATGGGCTTCCCTGGTGGCTCAGAGAATGAAATGGAAAACCACTTCAACATTCATGCCTTGAGAACCCCATGAACAGTATGAAAAGGCAAAAAGACAGGACGTTGAAAGATGAACTCCCCAGATCAGTAGGTGCCCAGTATGCTACTAGAGAAGAGTGGAGAAATAGCTTCAGAAAGAATGAAGAGATAGAGCCAAAGAAAAACAACACCAAGTTGTGGATGTGACTGGTGATGGACATAAAGTTTGATGCTGTGAAGAACAATATTGCATAGGAACCTGGAATGTTAGGTTCATGAATCAAGGTAAATTGGAAGTGGTCAAACAGGAGATGGCAAGAGTGAACATCAACATTTTAGGAATCAGTTAACTAAAATGGACTGGAATGGGCAAATTTAAGTCAGATGAACATTATATCTACTTCTGTGGCAAGAATCCCTTAGAAGAAATGGAGTAGCCCTCATAGTCAACAAAAGAGTAGGAAGTGCAGTACTTGGATGCAATCTCAAAAATGACAGAATGATCTCTGTTTGTTTCCAAGACAAACCATTGAATATCAAAGTAATCCAAGTCTATGTCCCGACCAATAATGCTGATGAAGCTGAAGTTTAATGGCTCTATGAAGACACAAGATCTTCTAGAACTAACAGTTTAAAAAGATGTCATTTTCACTATAGTGGATTGGAATGCAAAACTAGGACATCAACATATACCTGGAGTAACAGGCAAATTTGGCCTTGGAGTACAAAATGAAGCAGGGCAAAAGCTGACATAGCATACGCCGTCTTCCAGCAACACAAGAGAAGACTCTACACATGGACATCACCAGATGGACAATACTGAAATCAGATTGATTATATTCTTTGCAGCCAAAAATGGAGAAGCTCTATACAGTCAGCAAAACAAGATGGGGAGCTAACTGTGGCTCAGATCATGAACTCCTTATTGCCAAGTTCAGACTTAATTGAAGAAAGTAGGGAAAACCACTAGACCATTCAGGTATGACCTAAATCAAATCCCTAACGATTATACAGTGGAAGTGAGAAATAGTTTCAAGGGATTAGATCTGATCAACAGAGTCCCTGAAGAACTATGGATGGAAGTTCATGACATTTTACAGGAGACAGGAAGCAAGGCCTTCCCCAAGAAAAAGAAATGCAAAAAAGCAAAATGGCTGTCTGAGGAGGCCTTACAAATAGCTGTGAAAATAGAGAAGCCAAAAGCAAAGGAGAAAAGCAAAGATATACCCATATGAATGCAGAGTTCCAAAGAATAGCAAAGAGAGATAAGAGCCTTCCTCAGAGATTAATGAATAGAAATAGAGGAAAACAATAGAATGGGAAAGACTAGAGAACTCTTCAAGAAAATTAGAGCTACCAAGGGAACATTTCATGTAAAGATGGGCTCAATAAAGGACAGAAATGGTATGGACCTAACAGAAGCAGAAGACATTAAAAAGAAGTGGCAAGAATACACAGAAGAACTGTACAAAAAAGATCTTCAAGACCCAGATAATCACAAGGGTGTGATCTCTCACCTGGAGCCAGATATCCTGGAATATGAAGTCAAGTGGACCTTAGGAAGCATCACTACAAACAAAGCTAGTGGAGGTGATGCAATTCCAGTTGAGCTATTTCAAATCCTGAAAGATGATGCTGTGAAAGTGCTCCACTCAATATGTCAGCAAATTTGGAAAACTCAGCAGTGGCCACAGGACTGGAAAAGGTCAGTTTTCATTCCAATCCCAAAGAAAGGCAATGCCAAAGAATGCTCAAACTATGCACAATTGCACTCATCTCACACTCTAGCAAAGTAAAGTACAAAATTCTCCAAGCCAGGCTTCAACAATATGTGAATCATGAACTTCCAGATGTTCAAGCATATTTTAGAAAAAGCAGAGGAACCAGAGATCAAATTGCCAACATCCGCTGGATCATTGAAAAAGCAAGGGAGTTCCAGAAAAACATCTATTTCTGCTTTATTGACTATGCCAAAGCCTTTGACTGTGTGGATCACAATAAACTGTGGAAAATTCTGAAAGGGATGGGAATACCAGACCACCTGACCAGCAATTGAGAATCTTGTATGCAGATCAGGAAGCAACAGTTAGAACTGGACACGCAACAACAGAATGGTTCCAAATAGGGAAAGGAATACGTCAAGGCTGTATATTATCACCCTGCTTATTTAACTTATATGCAGAGTACATCATGAGAAATGCTGGGCTGGATGAAGCACAAGCTGGAATCAAGATTGCTGGGAGAAATATCAATAACTTCAGATATGCAGATGACACCACCTTTATGGCAGAAAGTGAAGAAGAACTAAAGAGCCTCTTGAGGAAAGTGAAAGAGGAGAGTGAAAAAGTTGGCTTAAAGCTCAACATTCAGAAAACTAAGATTATGGCATCTGGTCCCATCATTTCATGGCAAATAGATGGGAAAACAGTAGAAGCAGTGCAGACTTTATTTTTTGGGGTCTCCAGAATCACTGCAGATGGTGACTGCAGCCATGAAATAAAAACTCTTACTCCTTGGAAGGAAAGTTTTGAGCAACCTAGACAGCATATTAAAAAGCAGAGACATTACTTTGCCAACAAAGGTCCATCTAGTCAAAGCTATGGTTTTTCCAGTAGTCATGTATGGATGTGAAGACTTGAACTATAAAGAAAGTTGAGCGCTGAAGAATTGATGCTTTTGAACTGTGGTGTTGGAGAAAACTCGAGAGTCCCTTGGACTGCAAGGAGATGCAACCAGTCCATCCTAAAGGAAACCAGTCCTGAATATTCATTGGAAAGCCTGATGCTGAAACTGAAACTCCAATACTTTGGCTACCTGATGCAAAGAACTGACTCAATGGAAAAGACCCTGATTCTGGGAAATATTGAAGGCAGGATGACAAGGGGATGACTTAGGATGAGATGGTTGGATGGCATCACTGACTCAGTGGACATGAGTTTGAGCAAGTTCAGTAGTTGATGAAGGACAGGACAGCCTGGTGTGCTGCATTCCATAGGGTCCCAAAGAGGACACGACTGAGTACTGTCCTGAACACACAGTACAGTACAGTGTGTATATCTACACACACACACACACAGAGAGTATATGTGTATGCCATAACGTCCTTATCCATTTATCCATCATGGACACTGAAGTTGTTTCCTTGTCTTTGCTATTGTATATAATTCTGCTATGAACTTGAGAGTGCATTTTTTTTTTTTTTTTTGGACCACACTGCACAGCTTGTGGGATCTTAGTTTCCTGACCAGGGATTGAACCTAAGACCCCAGCAGTGAAAGTATGGAGTCCTAACCACTGAACTGTCAGGTTATTCCCCAAATATCTTTTGGAGTTTTGGTTTTCATTTCCTTTGGATATACTCTCAGGAGTGAAATTTCTGATTCACATGGTAATTCTATTTTTAATTTCCTGAGGAGCTTCAAAACTGTTGTGCACAGTGGCTGTACCAATTTACAGTCCCGCAAATAGTGCTAAAGGGATCCCTTCCCTCCACACTGATGCCAGCATTTGTTTTCTCTTGTCTCTTTCATGACGGCCATTGTAAAAGATTCGAAGTGGTTTCTCACTGTGAGTTAGGCGTATGTTTTCCTAGTCACTAGTGATGTTGAGCATCTTTTTAAGTACCTGTTGGTCTTTCAAATATCTTCTGTGGAGAAATGTCTATTCAGGTCCTTTGCCTATTTATCAATTGAATTGGGTTTTTTTTTTTTTTACTGTTGAACTTTATAATTACTTTATACATTTGGAGGATTAAACTCTCATCAGATATATTGTTTAATATTCTCCCCACCCCATAGGTTGTCTTTTCACTTTGCTGATTTCTTTTGCTGTGTAGAAACTTTTTAGTTTGATGTCATCCTCAGCTGGTAAAGAATCTGCCTGCAGTGTGGGAGATCAATTCCTGGTTTTGGGAAGATCCCCTGGAGAAGGGAAAAGCTACCCACTCCAGTATTCTGACTTGGAGGATTCCATGGACTGTATAGTCCATGGGGTTGCAAAGAATCAGACATGACTGAGTGAATTTCACTTTCACTTTCATCCTACTTAATTTTTTTTTTCGTTTTGTTGGTAAGGTTTTTGGAGTCATATTCAAAAACCATTACCAAGATTCATGTTAAAGAGTTTTATTCTTATGTTTCTTTCCAGGAGCTTCATGGCTTCAGGTCTTAAATTTTAAAATGTAATCCATTATGAGTTAATTTCTGTGAGGAGTGTGAACTATGGGTCAAGTTTTATTCTTTTACATATGAAAATCTAACTATCTCAGCTCCATTTATTGAAAAGACTCTTCACACTGAATATTTTTGAATATTATCAAATATTATATGACTATATATGCTTGAGTTCATTTCTACGTTCTCATTTATGCTCCATTAATCTATTTGTCTTTTTTTATGCAATACCATACAGTTTTGCTCAATATTCAGAAAACTAGTATCATGGCATTTGGTCCCATCACTTCATGGGAAATAGATGGGGAAACAGTGGAAACAGTGTCAGACTTTATTTTTGGAGGCTCCAAAATCACTGCAGATGGTGATTGCAGCCATGAAATTAAAAGAAGCTTACTCCTTGGAAGGAAAGTGATGACCAACCTAGATAACATATTGAAAAGCAGAGACATTACTTTGCCAACAAAGGTCTGTCTAGTCAAGACTATGGTTTTTCCAGTAGTCATGTATGGATGTGAGAGTTGGACTGTGAAGAAGGCTGAGCACTGAGGAACTGATGCTTTTGAACTGTGGTGTTGGAGAAGACTATTGAGAGTCCCTTGGACTGCAAGGAGATCCAACCAGTCCATCCTAAAGGAGATCAGTCCTGGGTGTTCTTTGGAAGGAATGATGCTAAAGCTGAAACTCCAGTACTTTGGCCACCTCATGCGAAGAGTTGACTTATTGGAAAAGACTCTGATGCTGGGAGAGATTGGGGGCAGGAGGAGAAGGGGACGACAGAGGATGAGATGGCTGGATAGTATCACCGACTCAATGGACATGAGTTTGAGTGAACTCCGGGAGTTAGTGATGGACAAGGAGGCCTGGAGTGCTGCGATTCATGGGGTCGAAAAGAGTTGGACACGACTGAGCAACTAAACTGACTGACTGGTACTGTTTTGAAAGCTACAGCTTTATAGTATAGCTTGAAGTCAGAAGTTTGTAGCCACCTACTTTGTTCTTTCTTAATTTGGCTATTCTAGGTTGTTTGGGGGAGCGTTTTTTCCTACATCTGTAAAATAATGCCATTGGAATCTTGACTGGGATTGCACTGAATCTATAGATGGCTTTTCATAGTAGTGATAGATCAGATCAGATCAGTCGCTCAGTCGTGTCCGACTCTTTGTGACCCCATGAATCGCAGCACGCCAGGCCTCCCTGTCTATCACCAACTCCCGGAGTTCACCCAGACTTATGTCCATCAAGTCAGTGATGCCATCCAGCCATCTCATCCTCTGTCGTCCCCTTCTCCTCCTGCCCCCAATCCCTCCCAGCATCAGAGTCTTTTCCAGTGAGTCAACTCTTCGCATGAGGTGGCCAAAGTACTAGAGTTTCAGCTTTAGCATCAGTCCTTCCAAAGAAATCCCAGGGCTGATCTCCTTCAGAATGGACTGGTTGGATCTCCTTGCAGTCCAAGGGACTCTCAAGAGTCTTCTCCAACACCACAGTTCAAAAGCATCAATTCTTCAGCACTCAGCCTTCTTCACAGTCCAACTCTCACATCCATACATGACCACAGGAAAAACCATAGCCTTGACTAGACGAACCTTTGTTGGCAAAGTAATGTCTCTGCCTTTGAATATGCTATCTAGGTTGGTCATAACTTTCCTTCCAAGGAGTACGCGTCTTTTCATTTCATGACTGCAGTCACCATCTGCAGTGATTTTGGAGCCCAGAAAAATAAAGTCTGACACTTTCCACTGTTTCCCCATCTATTTCCCATGAAGTGGTGGGACCCGATGCCATGATCTTCGTTTTCTGAATGTTGAGCTTTAAGCCAACTTTTTCACTCTCCACTTTCACTTTCATCAAGAGGCTTTTTAGTTCCTCTTCACTTTCTTCCAATTCATGAACATGGACTACCTTTCCATTTATTTCTGTTTTCTTCAATTTGTTCCTCAGTGTGTTGAATTTTCAGAGGACAGCTCTTTCACTTCCTCAGATAAATTTATTCTTACTATTTTATTGTTTTTGATGCTACTATGAGATTGATTTATTTCTTTTTTAGAAAATATATGATTAGTGTACAGAAATGCTAATTTTTGTGTGTTAATTTTGTATCCTACTCTTAATATTTAACTCTGTATTGATTAGGTCTAACCATTTATTGCTTGAGTCTTTAGGACTTTCTATATATAAAATCATATCATCTGAAAATAGATACAAATTTTATAACTTCCTTTTTAATTCTGATACCTTTTATTTCATCTTCTGGCCTGATTGCTTCTTGTACTATGTTAAATAGGAATAGGGAGAGTGGCACACTTGTCTTGTTCCTGATCTTAAAGAACAAACTTTCAGACTTTCATTGTATGATGTTAGCACTGAGCTTGTCATATATGGGTTTTATCAGTTTGAGATATATTCCTTATTTGCCTAATTTGTTGAGTTTTTACCATGAGTGAAAGTTGAATTTTGTCAAATTATTTTTCTGCTTCTACTGGAATTATGATTCTTTTCTTTCATTACTGTAATGTATCACATTTATTGAAATCCATTTGTTGAACCATCCTTGTGTTTCAGGGATTAAGCTCACTTGATTATAGCATCTGAGCCTTTATTGTGCCTGCTGAATTTAGTTTGTTACTATTTTACTAAGAAATTTTGCCTCTATATTCATCAAAGTTAAGTGGTAAATTCACCAGTGAAGCCATCTGGTACTGGACTTTTCTCCATTGAAACAAAATTGGTCTTTCAGATTTTTATTTCTTCCTGATTTAGCATTGGTGAATTGTTTGTTTCTTAGAACTTTTCCATTTCCTCTAGGTTGTCTAGGTTGTCGATGTTTAGTTGTCCATAGTAGCCTCTTACAATCATTGAGTTTCTGTTGTATTAGTTGCAATGTCCCCTTTTCATTTATAATTTTGTTGATTTGGGTTCTTTTGGTTTTTTCTCTCAGCTAATCTAGCTAAGGATTTGTCAGTTTTGTTCATCTTTTCAAGGAACTAACACTAAACTTTTTTTTTTCTTTTTTTTGTTCTCTATTTCATTTCTAATTTGATCTTTATTGTTTCTTTTTTTTTTTCTTTTCTAACTTTGGGCTCAATTTGTTCTTTCTCTAGTTTTTTAATGTGTAGAGATAGGTTGTTTATTTGGTATCTTTCTTGCTTCTTAATGTAGATATTTTTTGCTATAAATTTCTCTCTTAAAACTGCTTTTACTGCTTCCCACAAGTTCTGCTCTGTTGTATTTCCATCTTTATTATTTCAAGCAACTTTTTAATTTCCCCTTTAATTTCTTCCTTAATCCTTTGGTTGTTCAGAAGAGTATTGTCTAATTTTTTTGTGTCCATGAATTTTCCAGTTTTCCCCTTGCTATTGATTTCTAATTTCATGCCATTTGGTAAGAGGAGATACTTACTATGATTTCAGTCTTCTTGAATTTACTAAGATTTGTCTTGTGGCCTAACATATGGTGTACCATAGAAAATGTTCCATGAACACTCGAGGAGAATGTGTATTCTACTGTTGTTAGACAGAATGTTCTATATATATCTGTTCACTTCATTTGTGTTATAGTGTTCTTTATATCAACTATTTCCTTATTGATTCTCTGTCTAGATGATCTATTCATTGTTGAGAGTGGGGTATTAAAGTCTCCAACTATTAGGGTATTACTGTTTACTTTTCCTTTTAGCTCTATTTGTATTTAGGTGTTCTGATGTTGGGAGCATAAATATATACAATTGTTATATCTCCTTGATGTATTTATCCCTTTATTATTATATAATGATTTTGTTTGCAATTTTTATTTTAAAGTCTATTTTGTCTGATACAAATATAGTTACCCCTGCTTTTTGTTTTTTTCTTTTTCTTTCTTTCTTTCTTTATTTTTGATTATCATTTCCTGGAAATATCTTTTCCCATCTCTTCACACTTATTCTATGTGTGTCACACTTAGTCTTGTAGGGATTGTATAGTTGGATCTCTCTTTTTTTTTTTCAGTCTATTCAACAATTCTATGTTTTCTAATGAAACAACTTAATTTATGTTTAAAGTAATTATTGATAAGTAAAGACTTCCTTTTGCCATTTTGTTAAGTGTTTTCTGGTTGCTTTGTAGATCTGTTCTTACATGTTTCTTATCCTGCTGTCATCTTTTGTAACTAATAACAGGTTTTTGTAGCTATGGTTATTTTTATTACTTTCATTTTTTAAGTTTTAAACTAAGAGTTGTAAGTAAGGGAAGCATTACTATTATCATATTGCAGAATATAGCTCTGACTATATGTTTACCATTACCACTGAGATTTACACTACCTTTTTCTGTTTTTATGAAATTAATTAATATTCTTTTACTTCCACTCAAATAATTCCATTTAGCATTTCTTCTAAGACAGGTTTGATGGTAATGAACTCCCTCAGGTACTGTTTGTTTGAAAAAGTATTTATCACTTTATTTCTGAGGGACAGTCTTGCCAAGTATTAGAAATTTTGGTTAACAGTTACTTTCTTTCAATATTGATCTTGGTCTCTGAGAGATCTTGATCTCTCACCCTGAAGTTCTAAAATTCTCTAGGTTGTATCTTATTCTTGAATAGTTGTTAATTCTTTTTCTTGTGAGGGGAAGAGAACTCAGGAGCAACTTGTGTTAACATCTTTGTGATGTCACTCCTTCATTAGATTTTTTTTTTTTTTTAATACATGATTAGGTGCAAAAGTGTGTGGAAAAAGCTACAAATGGTATGGAATCCTGAGTATGGAGATGAAAGTTAACTGGGGAAGCCAAAGAAGAATTTAAGTAAAATTTTACCTGGGCTTCAAAGATTGGTTAACATTTGAATAGATAAAGGAAATTATGAGGATCACGCTCATTAAAATGAATTGGTCTTTGCAATTCCTATTTACTGTCTAGAAAAAAGAGCCTCACCAAGAAGCCCTAAAATTCCAGAAATGGGTAAGGAAATTATATTCTCCATATTAGGGAACTTTTTCTTCCAGAAAGGAATTGTATCTAAATACTTTGCTTAGCAAGAAAGGAAGACTAGATAAGTTTCATTAAAAATAAAAATATAAAGGGACTCCCTTGGTCATCCAGTAGTTAAGACTCTGTACTTCCAGTGCTGGGGATGTGGGTTTGATTCGTGGTTAGGGAACTAAGATCTTGCATGCCATGTGCCCCCGCTCCCAAAAATAAAAATAAAGTAATAATCTTTTTTTTTAATTTTATTTTATTTAACTTTACAATATTGTATTGGTTTTGCCATATATCAAAATGAATCTGCCACAGGTATACATGTGTTCCCCATCCTGAACCCTCCTCCCTCCTCCCTCCCCATACCATCCCTCTGGGTCGTCCCAGTGCAGTCTCTAAGTCGTGTCTGACTCTTGCTATCCCATGGTCTGTAGCCTGCCAGGCTCCTCTGTCCATGGGATTCTCTAGGCAAGAATACTGAAGTGGGTTGCGATTTCCTTCTCCAGGCGATCTTTCCAACCCAGGAATCAAACCCCGTCTCCTGCATTGCAGGCAGATTCTTTACTAACTGAGCTACCAGAGAAGCCCCCCAAAAGTGAAAGCCATTCAGTCCTTTCTGACTCTTTGTGAGGAGTTCTCCAGGCCTGAATACTCGAGTGGGTAGCTTTTTCCCTTCAACAGTGGATCTTTCCAACCCAGGAATTGAACTGGAGTCTCCTGCATTGCAGGCAGATTCTTTACCAACTAAACTATCAAGGAAGCCCATATATGTATAAATATATATATGTATAAATAAAAGTAAAAAGACATGTCTATATCAAAGGCATAATCAAGCATGGATGGAAAGCATATTGCATCTGTTTAAAACACATATAGAACAATAATTTACTTCTAAGAAAAGGTTAAAAATCCAAGCAACAGGTATCATAATACGTGTTAGCCAACTGTGAAAACAGAAATACAAAATAACATTTTTAAATGCCAGCAAAGATTAAAGATCATTAAAAGTTATTTTTTAAATAGATCTTCTACTTCATTCTACATTTCCTTTTTATTATTTTTACACAATTTAGATAAGAATTATGAAGGCAATAACTTGTTGGAATTTGATACAGATGTTTTATATGTTCCTGACAAGGCACACAAAGTAACTCTATTGTTTATAATTTTTTTCTTTTTATGACTCATATGCTCAATGAGTAGTTTAATTTTTTGGTTTGGAGTCTTAGACGATGGCAAGTTTTATTAAAGTTAAATATGACACAGCATTCTCTTTAACCAAACATGAACACAGACGCCTCAGTGAAAACGAGGTGTGAATAAGCATTAAAGGCTATTAAAATAGAGCATAAGGATGTGAAGGTATGGATTGTAGTATGTTTTCAATATCATGTAACAGCAAAGCCTGGATAATTTATTTTTTCTCTCTGCTATTGTAAACCAAATAGCATTGATGATAAATGGCATTTATCAAATTCTAATAACTGAAAAATATCATTTTTTTAAACAGTCTCCTACATTTAATGCCATTGAATACATGTGAAATGCTTTTTGGTAAAACTTTCAAAAAGTCTTCCATATTCAAAGAAAGAGACAAAGTCATTGTCACATATATGCAGTAAAATCTGACTAGAAAGCTTCTTGTTGCCCTCATAATAGGTTGGTATTTTCTTGCATTTCTTCTCATGGTACATTTCAACAGCTTTCCTTACCCTTCTCTCTCTCTCTCAGCAATAAAAGTTACTCATTTTTATTTATGCAAGAGAATTTATTTGAAGATTTCAGCTGAGTACTTTACCTAAACCCCACAGATGTATGCCATATAATTGTTGCCACATTCTTGATTATCTATAAGATACATTGCACCAATAACTTGAAATCCTTGACAAATTTAATGGACATTTTATATAGTGTTTCTTGACTGGAAAATGTCAAGAAAAAAAGGCAAAGCAACATAGTCTATATAAGCTCTCCACTGACTATGAAGGGCTGCCTAAGACACGTAGCTCTGACTGCCAGGTTTTAACCACAGAGCTAAATGACTCTGGTGTTATCAAACTTATTTCTTCCAAATACTCAAGTACTAAAATGACAAATCATAGGGGTGGGTGTTAGCCTGAAGACACTCCTGTTCTATTATTTAAAGTCTGTTTTTTTTTTTTAATGTCTGAGATTTCTATGTGGAAAAAATAATGAACTTTAAGAAATGTCATTTTTACTAACAGAAATTATGGCTTGAACACCTGAATATGAATATTAAATACAAAAAAGTACATTTAAATGATGTTAAGGTTGTGACACAAACTGACAAAAGCAGCAAAATTCAAAGTTAAGGATGACACTCTACCTTAACTCACCCTGTTATGAGGGGGGAAAGGGCACCAGAGTGGACAGCTGGAAATGCTATCTTGGCCTTCATTCTCCATTGCCTGATGGTGTCACACAGTGTTTTACCCTTCATATTATTTAATTGGTTTTTGGCATTTGGTTCTCTCTTTAGCTTGAGAGAATTTTTGGTGCCCATTTATAAAATGTTACTTGCAAACCTACACATACTGATACTGTGCATTTTGCCGTCACTCAGAAAGAGATCATTTGAGTTATTTAGAGAATGTGTTTATATCTGTGTGTCTGTTGGGAGAGAGGCATTTATCAAACAATATGAGTAATTTGTGTAAGACAGAAAATACAAACAATTTGGGGGCATTGAATCTGTGCCAAGCATTATTCTGTTTACAGGTATGAACTTTTCAATATACATGCACAAATCTATGAGAAAATTATCATTTTCATCATCATCATCACTGTTATATTCATTTTACAGGTAAGGAAACTGAGACTCAATGACTTCAGCTGAGACCACATAGCTAATAACCACCAAAGTCAACATTCAAACCTGGACTCCAAGCAGTCAAGTTCTTAATCACTACGACCAACAGATATGAAAGCAACAAGAATGTCACAAATACCCTTCTACAGCAACTAGCACACAACTATAGCCAAAAAAGAATTTCTAGGTCCCATCAAGTAAGCATCTGTTTTGTTTAAGCACCTGTTATAGAGAAAGCATTAGAATATGTGCTCTGGATGAACAGAAGGAGGCAAGAGGAACTAACAATTATAAGGAATCTACCACATGCTAGATGTTTCACTGAGGAGCATTCAAGTGCTGTATCTTCTAATTGCTTTATGTGTATGCACAGTCATTCAGTCATGTCCGACTCTTTGCAGTTTCATGGGCTGTAGCTCCCCAGGCTCCCATGTCCATGGAATTTTCCAGGCAAGAATACAATAGTGATTTGCCATTTATTACTCCGGAGCATCTTCCAAACCCAGGAATTGAACCTGTGTCTCTTTGCATTTCCTCTGTTGGCAGGCAGATTCTTTATCACTGTGCCACCTGGGAAGATGCTTATTTTTAAAATCACTCTAACTATATTCTAATTCTGGTTTTAAAGATGAGTAAACTGACACTAAAAAAGATTAAATAATTTGGATAAAACCACACACAAATTCTGGTGTTGCTGAAGCTATGCACACTTTTTCAAGACACCTAATGTTTCTGATGCTTGCTTTTCTTTGTATAAACAACCCTCATAGGGTTATTGTAGTTTACTCTCTTGCATTTTCCAAGGGAATTCTATTGCCAGTCTATAAGTTAACAAATATTTGCTTGAAACCAACATGTCAACTATGTTTTCTTGGGATTGAAATATTTAAGGATAAATTCACATTGGTCACAGTATAACACATAGGCTTTGTTGGTTTTAAAAAAAAGAGAAAAATGGTGATTAACAGCAGACAAGTCTATCTCATTTCCACTTCTACAAATGTTCATCTAATAATTAAGCAAATGTGACATAAAAGCTTTGTGTTATATTACTAAAAAGAATCCTAAAGAGTATCTCAACCAAACTTCTTATTGAAGTGTAAACTGAGTTCTCCCCACAATTGAATAGCCTATACTAGACCTAGGGTTAGAATTAAGGTCCCTGACTCCTAAGTGAATACATTTGCACTTTGCCATTCTTTCAGTCATCAATTGTAGATGCTATCTTTGCTTTAGAAATTGGGCTCTATTTTCTGATAGTTTTCATCCAAATATATTGAGGCAAAGTTGACTGACAGTGATGACAATGGTATTCAGTGATACTAAAGTGACTGAGAAATAAGCACTCATATAATTCAAGATCGGAGAAGGCAATGGCTCCCCACTCCAGTCCTCTTGCCTGGAAAATCCCATGGATGGAGGAGCCTGGTAGGCTGTAGTCCATGGGGTTGCTAAGAGTCTGACACGACTGAGCGACTTCCTTTTCACTTTTCACTTTTATGCATTGGAGAAGGAAATGGCAACCCACTCCAGTGTTCTTGCCTGGAGAATCCCAGGGGCGGGGGAGCCTGGTGGGCTTCCATCTATGGGGTCACACAGAGTCAGACACGACTGAAGCGACTTAGCAGCAGTAGCAGCATAATTCAAGATAATTAGAATTATTTTAACTCAGAAGGACATCATGTTTTTATAAAGGAATACAAAAAACTTTATAAAGTTGAGCATGACAATACAACCGAATGAGGACTATACAAAACACAATGACCTGTGTTACTTCTCAGCCAGCCTCTATTATGTTCTCATTCCCCTCTGCCATGGTGACAAGCAATGTCATCAACAGGCAACAGGCATCGCATCATCAGCCTGAGTCCTATAAAAAAGAGAACTGCAACTCATCCACAGTAAGCATGTCCAAAATGGACATGCGGCATGAGCCGGAAATAAATATTTTGGGATTCTTTTATTTGAAGTCATTTATTACCATGGAATAACCTAGCCCAGTGGTTATCAATTTTTAGCATCTACCAGAATCACCTAGTCCCACACCCAGAGTTTCTCATTCATAAAATGTTAGTTGCTCAGTCGTGTCTGACTCTTTGTGGCCCCATGGACTGTAACCCACCAGGCTCCTCTGTCCATGGGATTTCCCAGGCAAGAGTACTGGAGTGGGTTGCCATTCCCTTCTCCAGAGGATCTTCCCAACCCAGGAATTGAACCCAGGTCTTCTGCATTGCAGGCAGATTCTTTACCATCTGAGCCACCAGGGAAGCCTTTCTCATTCATAGATCTGGGGTAAAACTTGAGAATTTGCATTTTTAACAGATGATACTGATGCTGCTAGTCGAGAAACCAAACATTAAGAATCACTGAGCTAGTCCAACTGAGTGATACAAGTGTAATGTTTTTATGTTATTGTTAGTCTCTTGTAGCTTTTGTCACCTTTTATTGCTTCTTTGACCTTAGTAATACTTCTGTACAGACTGATTTGGTTAAATTCTCTTCAGTTGAAACCATCTAAGTGGAAATTCTCTTTCATGTTAGAAACCTGACTGATACATCCTGTATAAAATTGTGCTTGACATTATCTAAAACTTATCAGTGTATGTTGTCTCATTATCCACATAACTACCCTGAAAGTTGATGCGGTTAAAAAAAAAAAAAAAAACCTCTAATGAAGTGGTTGAACCTAGACTCTATTATACAGAGTGAAGTAAGTCGGAAAGAGAAAAACAAATATTGTATACTATTGCATACATATGGAATCTAGAAGATGGTACTGATGAAATTATTTTCAGGATAGCAATGGAGACACAGATATTGATAACAGACTTATGGACACAGAGGGCGGGGAGGAAGGAGAGGGTAGGATGCATGAAGAGAGTATCATGGAAACTTACGATACTATATGTAGAATAGATACTCAATGGGAATTTGCTGTCTGACTCAAGGAACTCAAAGCGGGCCTCTGTAACATTCTAAAGGGGTGGGATGGGGAGGGAGGTTCAAGAGGGAAGGATCATATGTATACCTATGGCAGATTCATGTTCTGTTTGGCAGAAATCAGCACAATTCTGTAAAGCTTTTATCCTTCAATTAAAAAAAAAAAAAACCTTTTATTTTCAGAAGGATACCTGCAAAAAAAGAAAAACAACAACTTAGTGTGTAAGGAAACTGAGTTTTAGACAAAGTGAACCAGACCTTCCTTTATGGCTAATTTGTTTCAGATGTCAAATTTAAATAGCCCTTACTTCATATATTTTTCCATGAGGGTATGTTATAGATAGTGTTGGAATACATTCTATGAGTTTCTTTTGGTTTTCCTCATAGTACTGTGTTGCATTCTTAATTGCATTTTACTGCAAAATGACAGAAACTAGTTTCCATTTCCAGAGAGGACAATAGCCACATTATAAGCTTTCTGAAAGATGCACAAAACAACATATGTTCTAGGAACAAAGTCTATTAACCAATAGTGATTCATCAAAGAACGGAAAGGCACTCAGTAATGGAATTTAACTATACCTGAATTAGTTTTCAGTTTCAGATCATTACAAACTAGAAAAATGCAGTACTTTTCCTAGTGCTTAACACTGATTCAGATGTTTCAATAATAATCCTGAATTCCCCCCATCAGGAGCACTATTCAAATAAACAAAAACAGTAAATTATAAACTTGAAAAGAAAACCCTGAAACATTTCACTTTTATGGGAGAATATTTAAAGAAGGTTTATAAGTTTACTAGATTTCTTTTACTGTATTTTTGTTAAAAGTTTCAAATACTAAGAATTTTTATACAAATATTAAAAGTATAAATAAAAAATATCCAATAAAAAAAGTGCAATGAAAAATGAAGACAATCTAAATGCTTGTTAATAACAGATTAAGTAAATTATGGTACATCCATTCAATAAATGTGCATACTATAAACTTAAATAGAAGAATAAATTGAATAATAGTGCACAAAGTATGCCTGTTTGTATTCCAAAACAGTGTGTGTATAGGATATGTGTATATACATAATTATAGTGTAAATATTTAGAGAAAATCCTAGTATCTATAACAAGATCATGTTTGGATAATTATAGGTTATATTCATTTTCTGTATTATAGTTACATTTTTCATTTGTGCTTTTCTACATTTATAAATTTTTACCTTTATAAAATTCATATTATAGAGTATGAGGAGATATAATATTGCTATTTCAAAATACAAAGCAGTATAAGAGATGAAAATATTATGAGGAGCTAAAAGAAGCAATACAAAATTAATTTGTGGTCCACAACTTTAGAGAAGAACCTAAGATAAGAAAAAAATAATAATCATCATCATACATAAATCATCATTAAAATTTATGAAGTATATTTTTCATTATGTAATAACTCTCACTGCAGATATTGCAAATTATATATTTCTCAAAAAGAAAATTAAAATTAAAACCTTTAATAAGATCTGTTTTATTTTTTAAGAGTAAACTTCTAATTAATATTTTAAAATTAAGCTATCAGATTAAAATATTTAACTGTAGATTTCAGACTTTTATTGTTGAATAAATGTTCCTTTTGTCAAGATTAAAAAGAACACGTTGAAAAATAAAGATACTAATAATACAGTTGATTGTACTAAAGTAGAGAGAATTCCAACAACACAAGAGACAACTCTACACATGGACATCACCAGATGGTCAACACGGAAATCAGATTGATTATATTCTTTGCAGCCAAAGATGAAGAAGCTCTATACCGTCAGCAAAAACAAGACTGGGAGCTGACTGTGGCTCAGATCATGAACTCCTTATTGCCAAATTCAGGCTTAATTGAAGAAAGTAGGGAAAACTACTAGACTACTCAGGTATGACCTAAATCAAATCCATTACAATTTTACAGTGGAAGTGACAGATTCAAGGTATTAGATCTGATAGGCAAGAGTCCCTGAAGAACTATGGACAGAGGTTTGAGACATTGTATAGGAGGCAGTGATCAAGACCATCCCCAAGAAAAAGAAATGCAAAAAAGCAAAATGAGGAGGCCTTACAAATAGCTCTGAAAAGAAGAGAAGCAAAAGGCAAAGGAAAAAAGGAAAGTTATACCCCATTTGAATGCAGAGTTCCAAAGAAGAGCAAGGAGAGGTAAGAAAGCCTTCCTCAGGGATTAACGCAAAGAAATAAAGGAAAACAATAGAATGGGAAAGACTAGAGATCTCTTTAAGAAAATTAAAGATATCAAGGAACATTTCATGCAAAGATGGACACAATAAAGGAAAGAAATGGTATGGACCTAACAGAAGCAGAAGATAATAAGAAGAGGTGGCAAGAATACACAAAGAACTATACAAAAAAAAATCTTCATGACACAGATAACCATGCTGGTGTGATCACTGTACTAGAGCCAGACATCCTGGAATGCGACATCAAGTGAGCCTTAGGAAGCATCACTATGAACAAAGCTAGTGGAGGTGATGGAATTCAAGTTGAGCTGTGTCAAATCCTAAAAGATGATGCTGTGAAAGTGCTGCACTCAATATGCCAGCAAATTTGGAAAACTCAGCAGTGGCCACAGGACTGGAAAAAGTCAGTTTTCATGCCAATCCCAAGGAAAGGCAATGTCAAAGAATCTTCAAACTACCGCACAATTGCACTCATCTCACATACTAACAAAGTAAGCTCAAAATTTTCCAAGCTAGGCTTCAACAGTACATGAACCATGAACTTCCAGATGTTCAAGCTCGTTTTGAGGAACCAGAGATCAAATAGCCAACATCTGTTGCAGCATAGAAAAAGTAAGAGAATTCCAGAAAAACATCTACCTCTCCTTTATTGACTATGCCAAAGCCTTTGACTGTGTGGATCACAACAAATTATGGAAAATTCTTCAAGAGATTGGAATACCAGACCACCTTACCTTTCTCCTGAGAAATCTGTAAGCAGGTCAAGAAGCAACAGTAGAAACCAGACGTGGAACAACAGGCTGGTTCCAAACTGGGAAAGGAACACGTCAAGGCTGTATATTGTCACTACTTATTTAACTTATATGCAGAGTATATCATGCAAAATGCCAGGCTGGATGGAACACAAGCTGGAATCAAGATTACTGGGGAAAATATCAATAATCTCAGATACTCAAATCACAACACCCTTATGGCAGAAAGCAAACAGGAAGTAAACAGCCTCTTGATGAAAGTGAAAGAGGAGAAAAAAACATTCAGAAAACTAAGATCATGGCATCCAGTCCCACCACTTCATGGCAAATGATGGGGAAACAATGGAAACAGTGATAGACTTTATTTTCTTGGGCTTCAAAATCACTGAAGATGGTGACTGCAGCCATGAAATTAAAAGACGCTTATTCCTTGGAAGAAAAGCTATGACCAACCTAGACAGCAAATTATAAAGCAGAGACATTACTTTGCTGACAAAGGTCCATCTAGTCAAGGCTATAGTTTTTCCAGTAGTTGTGTATGGATGTGAGAGTTGGACCGTAAAGAAAGCTGAGCACTGAATAATTGATGCTTTTGAACTGTGGTGTTGGAGAAGACTCTTGAGAGTCCCTTTGACTGCAAGGAGATCAAACCAGTGCATCATAAAGGAAATCAGTCCTGAATATTCATTGGAAGGACTGATACTGAAGCTGTAACTCCAATACTTTGACCACCTGATGTGAAGAACTGACTCAGTGGAAAAGACCCTGATGCTGGGAAAGATGGAAGGCAGGAGGAGAAGAGGATGACAGAGGATGAGATCATTGGATGACATCACGGACTCAATGGACATGAGTTTGAGCAAGCTCCAGGAGTTGGTGATGGACAGGGAACCGTGGCGTGCTCTAGTCCATGGAGTTGCAAAAAGTCCGACACAATTGAATGACTGACCTGAGCTGAGAGAGAATTTCAGAACTTCCCAAGTGGTGCCAGTGGTATAGAACCTGCCTGCCAATGCAGTAGAAATAAAAGATACAAGTTTGATCCCTGCATCATGAAGATCCCATGAAAGAGGGCATGGCAACCCACTTCAGTGCTTTTGCCCCAAATCCCATGAACAGAGGGCTACAGCCCATAGGGTCGCAAAGTGTTGGACACACCTTAAGCAACTTAGTATGCATGCATAGAGAATTATATTTTCAGATTGCCAGGGAAGAGGTGACTGGGGCATCCCTTGAGCTTTCTTTTTGGTTATTAAAAAACTATGAGCTTTTTTTTTAATGTAAAAGCCAAAGAAATGAGTCAATATGCAAAAATTGTTTTTCACTTAGAATTTGGCTGACTACTTTATATGTGGAAGACCAAAAGCTGCCATCACCCAATTAACCAAAGAAGCAGAGGCATCATTAAAGGGACAAAAGTAAAGCAATGTGCAGAGAACTTCTAAATAAGACTATGACTTTTTAATTTTTCCTATGTACTAAGCTCCCTTCCAGGGTGCTCTAGGAAACAATTGGCTTCTTCATGCAGAAGGATTATCAGTGGTGGACACAGCTGTGTACATCTGGCATACAGTGTGTGGGTGTGTGTGTGTGTGTTTCCCCAGATTTGCCAGCTCTCTAACCTCCCTCACCCCACAGTTGTTGCTCAGAGTCCTCTAATCCTCCTCTGAGAACACATGCTTTAAGCCTGAACCCTGCCTCTCCCACCCTGGCCCCCATGGGGAACCTGCCATTACATTCAGTTAAGAGCATTTTCTCTTTGCTGTTTTCAAACAACATTTGGGGGAAAATGGAGAAAATAAATAGTACCAAAACTTATTTAGTTTCCTTTTGTATGAAACCCATGTCTCCTGCTGCCTTTTGAAACCCTGGCCTCTATCATGACTTTTATAGGCTAATGCAATATTGGAGAAAATATCTGCAGCCCATTGAGAAGGAACAATATTGGTTTCAAGAGCCTACGGCATTTATCTAGATGAGCTTAAAGAGTCCCACTCAAAACCAGCAACAAATACCCAAGTATTGTTTAACTACACAAGGACTTGAACTGTGAGGAATTTCATAACTTGCCTCTTTAAAGAAAAACTAATGAAATAAATAGCTGGGTTAAAGCTACATTTTTCTATCTTGTAAATCACTCTATTTGTTTATTTAAAAAAATGATCTAGGTTCATGAATTTTGTCTTCAAACAAGTGGGAAATCTTTTTCTTTGACTGTCTTATCCATTCATGTACTCATTTGGCCAACAAATATTTCTTGACCATCTGCTATGTGTCAGCAATGTTCTAGGTGTTCAGAATACAGCAATGAACAAATAATGCCAAACCCTAAACAGACGTATAAAAATCCTGGACCTCACTGAATTTAAATTCTAGCAGAGGAGACAGATTATAAACAAGAAACATAATAAATATGTAAATTATGTAGTATTTTAGAAAATGATATATGCTCTGGACAAAAATAAAGCAGGATAAGGAGGACTGGAAGTTCTCAGGGGAGCTGCAACTTTAAATAGCTGGTCAGGGTAGGTAATGCTGTGAAACTAATACTTGAGCAATGACTTTAAAGAAGTGAGGAAGTTAGCCATGCATTATTTTGGAGGAAGACTGTGTCATTTCGAGAGACTCAAACAACAAGGTTAGTGTGACTGGATAAGGAGAGTAAAGGGGAGAGTGGTACGAACTGAGATGGAATGAAGATGTAATGTGCTGTGTGGTGTCACTCAGTCGTGTCTGACTCTGTGACCCCGTGGAGTGTAGCTCGCCAGGCTCCTCTGTCCATGGGGATTCTCCAGGAAAGAATAGTGGAGTGAATTGCCATGCCCTTTTCCAGGGGATCTTCCCAACCCAGGGACTGAACCCAGGTCTCCCACATTGCAGGTGGATTCTTTACCATCTAAGCCACCAGGGATAATTCTGGTGAAGATGTAATAAGGAATAACAAATCTGATTTCTATATAGACCTGCTTCTTTTACTTTAACCTTTGTATTTTATTGTTTTTGCTAAATGACGTTGCCTATGGCTTAAAGTATACACAATGGCCTATCTCAGAGAACCCTGCATCACCCCCTCCCATGCCTGAATGTAAGACTAATCTACCTCTGTTTAGCTCACAGTAAGCATCCTGACCCAGCCCACCTGTAATGAGTGCAGCAAAGAAGAAATTAAGACATCACCTTCAGGAGCCTGGCCAAAACCGGGAAATATTTGCAACAACCTCCGGGAGTTGGTGATGGACAGGGAGGCCTGGCGTGCTGCGATTCATGGGGTTGCAAAGAGTCGGACACGACTGAGCAACTGATCTGATCTGATGTCCTTTTTACTTTACCTCCTCACCTCCCATCACTCCCCAACCCCCACCCCCAACTTTGTTCTATAAAAGAAACTAGCATCCACACCCCAGTAAAATGATTCTCTAGGACAGATGCTGGTAGTCCACCACCATCTCAGACTCCTGGCTCTCCCAATAAAGCCATTATTCCTTGCCCTAACACTCTGTCTTTGGATTTACTGGCCTGTTGTGTGGTGAGCAGAATAAGCTTGGAATCAGTAACAAAGGTACCAGGCTGTGTAGGGTCTGCTTAAACATGTGAGAATTTTGGTCTTTTTCTCTGAAATGGGGAAGCATATAAGGGTTGTGGGAGAAGGAAATGGCAACCCACTCCAGTATTCTTGCCTAGAGAATCCCGTGGACAGGGGAGCCTGGTGGGCTGCTGTCCATGGGGTCGCACTGAGTTGGACACGGCTGAAGCAACTTAGCATGCATGCATGCATTGGAGAAGGAACTGGCAACCCACTCCAGTGTTCTTGCCTGGAGAATCCCAGGGACACAAGAGCCTAGTGGGCTGCTGTCTATGGGGTCGCACAAAGTCAGATATGACTGAAGCGACTTAGCAGCAGCAGCAGCATAAGGGTTGTGACTAGAGCAAGTAACCTATTTTACAAGGGTCCCTTTAGCTGTGAAAGCCCTTCAGAGATGGGAATATGGGTGGATACATGGAAAACAGTTATGAGAAGTTTGTAGTCATTTTAATGACAGATAATAGATACTCTTACCATCCAACTTGAAAGCAATTTAAGTAATTTTGCTGAAAGAAAAATGTTTGTCCTATTTTATGTCTATGTGATAAAATACTGCTAATTAAAAGTTCTGCAGTCATGGTCCTCAAAGCAGGGTAAGTTGATGATTTAGGCTATGTTGTAAACTACTCATGAATCTTGGTATTGTAGTTCTGAAATGCCTCTTCTTCCTCCAGGTCTCTAATGGTTTGTTATGGTCACTTGGTGACCCTACAAAATCACTATGAATATGCTCAGTACCTGGGAGGGAAGATAGAAACTTGCTAATAATGTAAATTCCATCTGCTTACTTGATAGTATTTCAAACTGTATAGTCAGAATCTTCTAAATGAGAAATATGAGGAAAAGCAATGCATCCACTTTGGTTATAAGGAGGTAAGTAAACAAAACTCCAATTGTTAGCTTTGGCTGTTGACATTCAAGTCAAGGAGATCCTGTCTTGAGGTATCTGTTTAACTAGGCCTGGACATAGGAGATGGGAGGTGCAGGGGATGGGGAGAGGTGGTTTGAACTAATGTTATTGTAGCCCAGGATTTCCCAAAGTCTGTTCGTCAAATAGAGGTTGCTGGAGAAATTAACAGTTGGTTTTTTTTTGGTTTTGTTTTTACCAAAGAAGAGTCCTTGGGAATTGCTATCTTCAAGTTAAACAAATACATTCCCATCAGAGCTTGTCACAACCTTTAATATGCTAACTTTCATCATAAATCTGCAAGAATGTAATACAATATGCTTAGTTTCCCAATGCGATTTTGAGACCCAATCCACACTAAAAAATTTTTTCATTCTTCCTTGTATCTTTTGTCATCCTAACACCTAGCACAATGCTTTGAGTAGAAAATTTAAAAAGTAAGTAAATTCATCTGCCTAATTCCTCAGATAAGTTACATTTCATGAAGGCTAAAAGATGCATGGCTTTACCTTAATATCAGGAAAAGATAGCATCCTCTATCTTTAGACATAAAGTGTGCTCTAGTCATTCCACTTTCTTTTTCTTTATAGACTCTAGATTGTGTAATATATGAAATCATTTTCAGTAGTTAGTCCATGAATACTAAATACTAATGTATGCATATATATATGTATACATGTATACATACACACAAACATTCTTAGCATTATGATGTACCTTTTAGAAATGTGCTCTTAACGTCAAGGTCTACCATATATTAATATATTGTGATTGCTCTAACATGTCCCTCTTCTGAATAATAGGTAATTGAAGCAATTAAAATACTTGTTCTCTGTCATCCACTCTGCAAGGTAAAATGAGTAAGAATTTAACCCAGCATATGCTAAGTCAAAGCCAATGTTTTATCTACTTTTTAAAAATATAGACTAAAGACAGAATACGAAACAGGCTAGGTACTAAACTATTTTTACAACACACTTACAACAAGTGACCTGAAATTCCTATTACCATACATTTTTAGTCCATTAAGTAGTTTTGTTTCAAATAACTGAATAACTATAGATATCATTAAAAATCTTAGAACCAATCATTTGGAGGCTTCTGCATGCCAGTAATTCTGTTCTTCAAGAACACACATAGGTGCTTGTCATTGCAACTAATGAATTTATATATATATATATATATCTGTAAGGGGTGTTAAGCCCTTGTACACATACATGCTACAAAAGTAGGGTTTTCTTCCTGAATATCCTTTCTCTGGTATGAAGATTGCAACAAACATATAGGAAATCTTTTTCTTTGTATAAAACAACAGCGAAAGTTTCCCATTGTACATGATAAGAGCCATCATCCTTCCACCTATTATGTCATGTTCATTCTAAAATGAATAGTAAAAATATCTTTTACTATGTAACTAGAAACAGATTCTTTGAACAGGTAAAATAATTTTTAAATTAAAAACATCTACCCAAAATCTTGCCTTCTAAGAAGAAAAAGAGTTCTTGAAACTTTTTGAAACCTTAGCCAGCCAGGTGGCCAATATACTGGTCACATGAGGACTTAAAAAAGTACATGTGACTCTCACAGGAAAGGTCTTAGAAAACCCTCCTCCGAAAGAATGCCCCTTCTCCACTGTGGCAAGAGCATCTTCCTCTAATACACAGGACAGTGCATTACATCATCAGTGGGAGACACCCAATCACATAGGCTTGAATGTGCACTAAGAAAAAGCAGTGACTTCTGATACTTAATGACCCTATATATTACTACAGTTGACAGTATTTTGTACCTTATGGCTACAGCTTATGGAATTTAAGAACATTATGAGTCACCTATAACAATTTCCCAAACTCCTTAAGGTGAAAAATACTTTAAAAAAAAAAAAAAAGAAAGAAAATGAAAGCCTTTCTTTTCTCCTGATTTTAAACAGATGCACTTTGGAAAAATGTCGATGTCCTTTTAGTACATCAGAATGTCAGCTGAGCAAAGAAATATAAATGCCTGGACTTTTTCTGTAAGTTAAAATGATTTAAGTAAATTTAGTCAAAGTAAATGACATCTAGTGAGGAATACAAGAAAACTGTATTTATTTATAAATACATTCACTTAAATTCTACACAAGTACTTTTACTAAGCTATAATTTGAGAAATTATAATGCAATTCTGACCAAAAAAAATCAAGAATTTTAAGTGGTAAAAAGGTGAGGGTGGATAAAAGAATATAAATTGATAAAAAGATTAATCCACAAGCCCATACATCTTAATGTTACAATCTATGGTTATGAGTAATCATTTGGAAACAAAACCTCCTCTAAGTGTCTCTTATCTGTTTTTCTGCCTTCATGACAGCTAACCAGCTATGGCTGACATCAGTGTAGGATTAAGTCACATTTCTACAAATCTGAGGCTGTAAAAAGAGATATACGTTATCAGCCAATCAACTAGATTTTGATGGAGTATTAAGAAGACAGCATTATTACCTAACAGAGACTAAAGTTAGTTTAATTATGGTTTCAAATAATTGAATTTGGCAGATCTTTGTTGGTTAGTCACTAAGTTGTGTCTGACTCTTTTGTGACCCCATGGATTGTAACCCACCAGGCTCCTCTATCCCTGGAATTTCCCAGGCAAGCATACTGGAGTGGGTTGCCACTTCCTTCTCCAGGGGATCTTCCCAACCCAGGGGTCGAATCTACATCTCCTGCATCAACAGGTGGATGTTTTACAATTGAGCCAGCAGGGGAGCATATCTTTAAATCAAAATAAATAAAAGTAAAATGAATGTGAAATATGAAAAGGAAAAATCACAATGTTAAGTAAGTTATTAAGAATTAAAACTAAATGCACCCAAACCAGTTTGTTCCCAAACAACTCTGACATCAGAGTTTACCAAGATTAAACAGTGGTCATAGATACTGATGTCATAGATAGAAGAAGTCTGATCTGGTACAGGACATATAATTCATAACTTTTCAGCATTTTGCTTTAAGATTGATTGCTTGGTTATAGTTCTTCATTTCTTTAAAACTTGAGGAAAGATTCTTTGCCTTTGAATGTCATCTTAATAATACTCAAGATTCAGGTATTTAGGATACTTGGAACTCTCCTGTTGTTGTAAAGAAAAAAAGATTGTTCTATCACACATTTATGAAGCCATTTACTAAGACCAGATTCACTTCCTTCACTCTTTAAGCTCTAGAACACAAGGTCCATTGTCACTTTCCCCAACATTACTTTTATGGGTCTGAGTTAAGTTAGTATCCCCACTGATGGCTCTTTCAACACTCAGGCTCTCCATTCCTTGATTTCCTCTCCTTCAATAGTCTTGTATTCCATCCTACTTCAGTGACTCAGGCTCATGGGCATACTACAGACCAGAAGATGGCAAATTATGGACTTGGGCCAGGCCAGTCACTTGTTTTTTTTTTAATAGGTTTTATTTTAAAAAAGTAATTTCAGGTTCACAGAAGAATAAAAATATAGAAATTTTCCATATGTACACATCCTGTCTCCACATATACAGAAACTCCTACTAGCAACTTTACACATCAGAGTGGTACATTTTTTACAGTCAATGAACCTACATTGACATTAGAGTTTAGGTGTTTTGCATTATGAGTTTTGACAAATGCCTAGTGACATGCATCCACCATTGTAGTATTGTGCAGAATTCCTTCACTGCTGGAAGACTTGTGTGCTTTGCCTATTCATCCCTCCCTCCCTGCTAATCCCTGGAAACCACCATTCTTTTTACACTCTTCATAATTTTGCCTTTTCCAAAATGTCATATAGTTAGAATCATATAGTTTACTATTGATTACTATATCATATATATTGATTACAATGCATAGCCCATACAGATTTGTTTCTTTCACTTAGTAATACACATTTAAATTCCCTCTGTCTTTTCATTACTGGATAACTCATTTTTTAATACTGAATACCATTGCATTGTTTGGATGTACCACAGTTTATTTATTCATTCATCTATTGAAGGATAAGGGCCTCCCAGGGGTCTCAGTGATAAAGAATCCATCTGCAGTGCAGCAGATGTGGGTTCAACCCCCAGGTGGGAAAATCCCCTAGAGAAGGAAATTAGCAACTCACTCCAGTATGCTTACCTCCCATGGACAGAGGAGCCTGGCAGGCTACAGTCCGTGGGGTCACACAGAATTGGACACAACTTAATGACTAAACAACAACAACAAAATTGAAGGATATCTGTGCTGCTTCTAAATTTTGGCAATTATGAATAAAACTGCTCTAACCATCTATGTGCAGCTTTTTTTTTTTCCTGTAGACATAGTATCAACTCATTTGAATAAATATCAATGAGTGTAATTATTGAATCAAATCATATGGTAAGAGTATGATTAATTTTGTAAAAAATTGCCAAACTGCCTTCTAAAGTGGTACCATTTTGTATTGTACCAGACATAAATGGGAGTTCTGGTTGCTTCACATTCTTGCCAGAATTTGGTGTTGTCAGTCTTCTGAATTTTGGTCATTCCAAAAGATACACATTGATATCTCGTTGTTTAAACCTGCAATTCCCTGATGACATATGATGCTGAACATCTTTACATATGCTTATTTGCCCTGTGTATCTTCTGTGGTGAGGTATCTGTTCAGGTTTTTGGTCTGTTTTGTAATTGAGATGCTTGCTTTCTTATTATTGAGTTTTAAGCATTCTTTGTATATCTTGGATAACAGTCTTTCATTACACATGTATTTTGCAAATATTTTCTCCCTGTATGTGGCTTGTCTTCTTATACCCTTGACATAATCTTTCACAGAGAAGTTTTTCTTTTTAATGAATTTGAGATAATCTATTATTTATTTCATGGATCATGCTTTGGAGTAGAAGTTAGTCTCTGCCAAATTTAAGGTCATCTAGGTTTTCTTCTATGTTAACCTCTAGTGTTTTATATTTAGATCTATGAACTATTTTGAGCTAATTCTTATAAAGGGTGTAAGGCGTGTGTCTAGATTCATCTTGTTACATGTGAATGTCCAGTTGCTCTAGTACCATTTGTTGAAAGACCATCTTTGTTCCATTTTATTTGCCTTTGTTCCTTTGTCAAAGATAGTTGACTAGGTTTATATTGACTTGGTCCTTTATTCTCTTCCATGGATCTATTTTTCCTTTCCTTTGCCAATATTACATTATCTTAACTACTACAGCTTTATAGTAAGTCTTGAGATTGGGTATTGTCAGTCCTCCAACTTTGTTCTTCATCTTCAATATCGTGTTGGCAATTCTGGGTCTTTTGCATCCTTATATAAACTTTAGAGTCACTTTGTTGATATCCACAAAATAAGTTGCTGAGATTTTCATTGGGGTTGCATTGAATCTGTAGGTAAGGTAGAAAAGAACTTAAATCTTGATGATATTATCTTCTTATCCATGAACATGAAATATCTCTTTTATTTAATTCTGCCCTTCTTTCATTGGAGTTTTTAATTGTTCCTCATACATATCTTGTACATACTTCATTAGACTTATACTTAGTATTACATTTTGGGGGTTGCCAATGTAAATTGTATTTGTTTTTTATTTCTTTTTTCTTTTTTTACTGATAAATTTTAATTTTGTTAATAAATTTATTCATTTTAATTGGAGGCTAATTACTTTACAATATTGTAGTGGTTTTGCCATACATTGACATGAATCAGCCATGGTGTACATGTGTTCCCTATCCTGAACCCACCTCCCACCTCCCTCCCCATCCCATCCCTCTGGGACATCCCAGTGCACCAGCCCTGAGCATCCTGTCTCATGCATCGAATGGGGACTGGCAATCTGTTTCACATATGATAATGTACATGTTTCAATACAATTCTCCCAAATCATTCCACCCTCACCCTCTCCCACAGAGTCCAAAAGACTGTTCTATACATCTGTGTCTCTTTTGCTGTCTTGCATACAGGGTTATTGTTACCATCTTTCTAAATTCTAAATTTCTAAATATATATGCATTAGTATACTGTATGGGTGGTTTTCTTTTTGGCTTACTTCACTCTGTATAATAGGCTCCAGTTTCATCCACCTCATTAGAACTGATTCAAATGTATTCTTTTTAATGGCTAAGTAATACTCCATTGGAGAAGGCAATGGCACCCCACTCCAGTACTCTTGCCTGGAAAATCCCATGGACAGAGGAGCCTGGTAGGCTGCAGTCCATGGGGTCGCTAAGAGTCTGACACGACTGAGCGACTTCACTTTCACTTTTCACTTTCATGCATTGGAGAAGGAAATGGCAACCCACTCCAGTGTTTTTGCCTGGAGAATCCCAGGGACAAGGGAGCCTGGTGGGCTGCCGTCTATGGGGTCACACAGAGTCAGACATGACTGAAGTGACTTAGCAGCAATACTCCATTGTGTATATGTACCACAGCTTTCTTATCCATTCATCTGCTGATGGACATCTAGGTTGCTTCCATGTCCTGGCTATTATAAGCAGTGCTGCGATTAACACTGGGGTACACGTGTCTCTTTTAGTTCTGGTTTCCTCAGTGCGTATGCCCAGCAGTGGGATTACTGGGTCATATGGCAGTTTTATTTCCAGTTTCTTAAGGAATCTCCACACTGTTCTCCATAGTGGCTGTACTAGTTTACATTCCCACTAACAGTATAAGAGGATTCCCTTTTTTCCACATCCTCTCCAGCATTTCTTGTTTGTAGACTTTTGGATAGCAGCCATTCTGACTGGCATGAAATGGTACCTCATTGTAGTTTTGATTTGCATTTCTCTGATAATGAGTGATGTTGAGCATCTTTTCATGTGTTTGTTAACCATCTGTATGTCTTCTTTGGAGAAATGTCTGTTTAGTTCTTTGGCCCATTTTTTGATTGGGTCATTTAATTTTCTGGAATTGAGGTGCAGGAGTTGCTTGTATATTTTTGAGATTCATTCTTTGTCAATTGCTTCATTTGCTATTATTTTCTCCCATTCTGAAGGCTGTCTTTTCACCTTGCTTATAGTTTCCTTCATTGTGCAAAAGCTTTTAAGTTTAATTAGGTCCCATTTATTTATTTTTGCTTTTATTTCCATTACTCTTGAAGGTGGGTCATAGAGGATCCTGCTATGATTTACATCAGAGAATGTTTTGCCTATGTTTTCCTCTAGGAGTTTTATAGTTTCTGGTCTTACGTTTAGATCTTTAATCCATTTTGAGTTTATTTTTGTGTATGGTGTTAGAAAGTGTTCTAGTTTCATTCTTTTACAAGTGGTTGACCAGTTTTCCCAGCACCACTTGTTAAAGAGATTGTCTTTTCTCCATTGTATATTCTTGCCTGCTTTGTCAAAGATAAGGTGTCCGTAGGTGCGTGGATTTATTTCTGGGCTTTCTATTTTGTTCCATTGATCTATATTTCTGTCTTTATGCCAGTACCATACTGTCTTGATGACTGTAGCTTTGTAGTATAGTCTAAAGTCAGGCAGGTTGATTCCTCCAGTTCCATTCTTCTTTCTCAAGATAGCTTTGGCTATTGAGGTTTTTTTTATTTCCATACAAATTGTGAAATTATTTGTTCTGGTTCTCTGAAAAATACCGTTGGTAGCTTGATAGGAATTGCATTGAATTTATAGATTGCTTTGGGTAGTATACTCATTTTCACTATAATGATTCTTCCAATCCATGAACATGGTATATTTCTCCATCTATTTGTGTCCTCTTCGATTTCTTTCATCAGTGTTTTATAGTTTTCTACATATAGGCTTTTTGTTTTTTTAGGTAGATATATTCCTAAGTATTTTATTCTTTTCATTGCAATGGTGAATGGAATTGTTTCCTTAATTTCTCTTTCTGTTTTGTCATTGTTAGTGTATAGGAATGCAAGGGATTTTTCACACATTTTAAAATGTGTGAATTTTATATCCTGCAACTTTACTATATTCACTGATTAGCTCTAGTAATTTTCTGGTGGAGTCTTTAGGGCTTTCTATGTAGAGGATCGTGTCATCTACAAACAGTAAGAGTTTTACTTCTTCTTTTCCAATCTGGATTCCTTTTATTTCTTTTTCTGCTCTGATTGCTGTGGCCAAAACTTCAAAAACTATGTTGAATAGTAGTGGTGAGAGTGGGCACCCTTGTCTTGTTCCTGACTTTAGGGGAAATGCTTTCAATTTTTCACCATTGAGGATAATGTTTGCTGTGGGTTTGTCATATATAGCTTTTATTATATTGAGGTATGTTCCTTCTATTCCTGCTTTCTGGAGGGTTTTTGTCATAAATGGATATTGAATTTTGTCAAAGGCTTTCTCTGCATCTATTGAAATAATCATATGATTTTTATCTTTCAATTTGTTAACGTGGTGTATTACATTGATTTGCAGGTACTGAAGAATCCTTGCATCCCTGGGATAAAGCCCACTTGGTCATGATGTATGATCTTTTTAATACGTTGTTGGATTCTCGTGCTAGAATTTTGTTAAGGATTTTCGAATCTATGTTCATCAGTGATATTGGCCTGTAGTTTTCTTTTTTTGTGGCATCTTTGTCTGGTTTTGGTATTAGGGTGATGGTGGCCTCATAAAATGAGTTTGGAAGTTTACCTTCCTCTTCAATTTTCTGGAAGAGTTTGAGTAGGATAGGTGTTAACTCTTTAAATTTTTGGTAGAATTCAGCTGTGAAGCCATCTGGTCATGGGCTTTTGTTTGCTGGAAGATTTCTGATTACAGTTTCAATTTCCGTGCTTGTGATGGGTCTGTTAAGATTTTCTGTTTCTTCCTCGTTCAGTTTTAGAAAGTTCTACTTTTCTAAGAATTTGTCCATTTCTTCCAAGTCGTCCATTTTATTGGCATATAGTTGCTGATAGTAGTCTCTTATGATCCTTTGTATTTCTGTGTTGTCTGTTGTGATTTCTCCATTTTCATTTCTAATTTTGTTGATTTGATTCTTCTCCCTTTGTTTCTTGATGAGTCTGGCTAACGATTTGTCAATTTTATTTATCTTTTTAAAGAACTAGCTTTTAGCTTTTTTGATTTTTGCTATGGTTGCTTTTGTTTCTTTTGCGTTTATTTCTGCCCTAATTTTTAAGATTTCTTTCCATCTACTAACCCTGAGGTTCTTCATTTCCTCCTTTTCTAATTGCTTTAGGTGTAGAGTTAGGTTATTTATTTGACTTTTTTCTTGTTTCTTGAGGTAAGCCTGTATTGCTATGAACCTTCCCCTTAGCATGGCTTTTACAGTGTCTCATAGGTTTTGGGTTGTTGTGTTTTCATTTTTGTTCATTTCTATGCATATTTTTATTTCTTCTGTGATTTGTTGGTTTGTTCAGCAGTGCGTTGTTCAGCCTCCATATGTTGGAATTTTTAATAGTTTTTCTCCTGTAATCAACATCTAATCTTACTTCATTGTGATCAGAGAAGATGCTTGGAATGATTTCAATTTTTTTGAATTTACCAAGGCTAGATTTATGGCCCAGGATGTGATCTATCATGGAGAAGATCCAATGTGCACTTGAGAAAAAGGTGAAATTCATTGTTTTGGGGTGAAATGTCCTATAGATGTCAATTAGATCTAACTGGTATATTGGTATCATTTAAAGTTTGTGTTTTCTTGTTAATTTTCTTTTTAGTTGATCTATCTATATGTGTGAGTGGGGTATTAAAGTCTCCCACTATTATTGTGTTATTGTTAATTTCTGCTTTCATACTTGTTAGCATTCTACTTGTTCTTTGCTGGTATATAGGAAAGCAATTGACTATTGCATATTAATCTTGAATTTTGCAATCCTATATATTCTACTTTTTTAATAAATAAGTTTTACTGGAACACAACCATGCCCACTAATTTATATATTGTCTGTGACTGTTCTTCAGCCACAACAGCAGAGATGAGTAAATGTGACACAGAGTTTATGGCCTGAAGCCTGAAATATTTATATTGCTAACAATAATTGTACTCTTTGAGCATAATCTCAATGTAGGCATCTCACTGTCTTGACCTCTGTCTCCTGTATTTTCAGTTTACTTCCTCTAGACTTCTGACTCCAACAATTACATGACTTTTGGGAACTTTCAATCTATTGATATAACATTTTTTTTCTTTCTTTCCTTACCTATCTTATATTCTATGTTCCAGCATTTTAATGATCCTTTTTCATACTTCTCTTTCTTTTGAACATATTTATTGAAAACAATATCAAACTATCAAGCCTCAGTTTAGTTCAGTTCAGTTGCTCAGTCATGTCTGACTTTTTGCGACCCCATGAATTGCAGCATGCCAGCCCTCCCTGTCCATCACCAACTCCCAGAGTTCACTCAAACTCATGTCCATCTAGTTGGTGACGCCATCCAGCCATCTCATCCTCTGTCATCCCCTTCTCCTCCTGACCCCAATCCCTCCCAGCATCAGTGTCTTTTCCAGTGAGTCCACTCTTCGTATGAGGTGGCCAAAGTATTGGAATTTCAGTCCTTCCAATGAATACCCAGGACTGAACTCCTTTAGGATGGACTGGTTGGATCTCCTAACAGTCCAAGGGACCCTCAAGAGTCTTCTCCAACACCACAGTTCAAAAGCATCAATTCTTCGGTGCTCAGCTTCCTTCACAGTCCAACTCTCACATCCGTACATGACCACTGGAAAAACCATAGCCTTGACTAGACGGACCTTTGTTGGCAAAGTAATGTCTCTGCTTTTCAGTATGCTATCTAGATTGGTCATAACCTTCCTTCCAAGGAGTAAGCGTCTTTTAATTTCATGGCTGCAGTCACCATCTGCAGTGATTTTGGAGCCCAAAAAAATAAAGTCTGACACTGTTTCCACTGTTTCCCCATCTATTTCCCATGAAGTGATGGGACCAGATGCCATGATCTTTGTTTTCTGAATGTTGTGCTTTAAGCCAACTTTTTCACTCTCCTCTTTCACTTTCATCAAGAGGCTTTTGAGTTCCTCTTCACTTTCTGCCATAAAGGTGGTGTCAGCTGCATATCTGAAGTTATTGATATTTCTCCCTGAAATCTTGATTCCAGCTTGTGCTTCTTCCAGTGCAACGTTTCTCATGATGTACTCTGCATATAAGTTAAATAAGCAGGGTGACAGTATACAGCTTTGACGTACTCCTTTTCCTATTTGGAACCAGTCTGTTGTTCCATGTCCAGTTCGAACTGTTGCTTCCTGACCTGAATACAGATTTCTCAAGAGGCAGGTCAGGTGGTCTGGTATTCCCATCTCTTTCAGAATTTTCCGCAGTTTATTGTGGTCCACACAGTCAAAGGCTTTGGCATGTCAAGCCTAGATAAATGTAATTCTCCATCTGCTTTGTGCCTATTACTTTGCAGTTGAATATAAGTGACAGAAAGTGAAAAAAAAAAAAAGCACACAGAACCATATACATTGGTTTCTCTTTCACTTCATAAGCACAAAACTTAAACAGACTTCAAGTTTAAAAATAAAAGAGCTATTTTATTACCTTAATCAATTCATTTTTCTTGCTATCTATTTTCTACTTTCTCCATCTTCCTCTAACTATTACACCTCCTCTCCTATCTCACAATTAGTAAATGAAAACAGAAGTAACTGTTAGGGAAATCAAAATGGAGATAGTCCTGCTCAGGCTTCAGAGGTAGGGGAGAAAGCCTCTGATCAAATTCTGACCTTGCCTGGACCCTGCCTGGACTATATGCCTACCTGAAAGCACATCAATTGTTATCAGCAAGTCAAGTGGCACTTTAGATAAGAAAGGGAGTGGGTCTTGGAATCTCATAAGCCCTTGAGGGCCTGGCCAGCCCCTTAGGGTTTAAGAAGTCTTGTGACTCACAAGGTGAAACAAACAGCATTGCAAAAGTTAAAGCAAAACCAGACCTGCATTTTTGTGTGCAAACCAATGATAATATCAGTTTATGGCCCAGGATTATAAACAGGAGCTCAATTCAGTTAACTTCAGTTCAGTCGCTCAGTCATATCCGACTCTTTGTGACCCCATGAATTGCAGCATGCCAGGCCTCCCTGTTCATCACCAACTCCCAGAGTTCACTCAAAGTCATGTCCATCAAATCAATGATGCCATCCAGACATCTCATCCTCTGTCATCCCCTTCTCCTCCTGACCCCAATCCCTCCCAGCATCAGAGTCTTTTCCAATGAGTCAATGCTTCTCATGAGGTGGCCAAAGTACTGGAGTTTCAGCTTTAGCATCATTCCTTCCAAAGAACACCCAGGACTGATCTCCTTTAGAATGGACTGGTTGGATCTCCTTGCAGTCCAAGGGACTCTCAAGAGTCTTCTCCAACACCACAGTTCAAAAGCATCAATTCTTCGGCACTCAGCCTTCTTCACAGTCCAACTCTCACATCTATACATGACTACTGGAAAAACCATAGCCTTGACTAGACGGACAGGAGCTCACAAAACTACAGTTCAAATCTCTCCCGTGGGGTAGAAGCATCACCTGGGACCCTTTCCCAGCTAGGATTCAAGATTGCAGTTAACATGGGACTTTCCACAGCTATTCAAATCTGGATGTAGGTTGTCAATTCAATGCAGTGATGTATACACTGTTACTTCTGTCTGTTGTTAATGGCAAACCACACCAGTACTCTTGCCTGGAAAATCCTATGAGCAGATTATCCTGGTAGGCTACAGTCTACGGAGTCACAAAGAGTCAGACACGACTGAGTGACTTCACTTTTTTCACTTTTACTTTAATGACTGTATACTGAAATGAAGTCAAATAATCTTATATAAAAATTGAAATTATTTATTTGTGTGTAGCAAGGGGTTTCTTTTGTTAATGAATCCTTTGACCCTAAAACAAATGTAAAACTTTCAGCAAAACAGTAATCAGAAAAGGAATTTCACAAACTCCTACCACATCTACTCACTTATCCAAACAAGTCCTTGTGCTATTTTTACTTTGGTTTCCATAGATAACTGTCCATGTTCCTGCCAACTTGTCTCCTCATTCTCTGCCCTTCTAGATTAGTTAAGTGTATTATTCCAGAAATTACCTCTTCTTTTTCATACATCATTATTTTACACTGCCTACTGGATCAGTCCCATCAACACAAACATGCTATAATTCTTATCAGGTTAAAATAAAACAAGAAACTCTCTTGATTCTATATTCCTTTCCAACTACCTTTCCGTTTCCCTTCACTATTAAACTCCCTTAAATAGTAGAATATAATTGATATTCCCACTTCATTTCCTTCCTTTCTTTGTTGAAGGTAATCTACTAAAACTTTGAACCTAAAACTTTGGACCTATTCTCAAGGCCAATAATTCTAACTCCAAGGATCAAATACTGTTATCTTCCTTAACTTTTCAGCAACAATAGTTTGGATTTTTCCTGATGCAGACCCTGAGACAAGGGTTCAAATGAAAGTATTTATTTAGAAATTTCAAGGAACACTAATAGGTTAGTGGAAAGTGGTACAGGAAAGGAAATCCAGTCAATGAAGGGTAATTATTTAAACAGCTACCAATGAAATTTATTTCATTGAGGAAACTCATAGAAACATTACAAACATTCACATAAACATTATTTCCACTTATCAATTTAGAGCTGGAATATTTATACACTGGCTCCCTCTAGTCATTGATTAAGGGCATCTGAGTAAGAGGATTGTATTAATTACCCATCATTTCTGGCTCCTGCTTGCACAGAGTTAATTTTCCTTTGTTTTGGAAATAATTCTTAGATATGGAGATGTTGTTACCAATAGCTACAAGTTGGCAGGAACATTTAGAATAGGAAGGTCCAAATGATGTGAATGGGGCAGCAACAGCTTCTATTAAAGCACATATTCCTTCTTCCAATACTTCTTCAGTTGGCTTTAGAAATAGCATAGACTCGGTTTTTCTCTTATCTTTCTGGGCTTACTTTTCAGTCTTCCCTACCTCTTTTCCTCATCCTTAACCACTAAATATTCTCCTTGCTAGCTACACACACTCCCAAAATAATCTTATCCAGTATATGTTATTTCCAAAATAGATAACTTTAAGCTAGATTTTTTTCCCTTGAAATTCAAACTTATAAATCAAACTATCTAGTTGACATCACCGTTTAGTTGTCCAAGAAGCATCTCAAACATATTATGCCTAAGACCCAATCTCCCTGTAGTCTTCCTTATCTTAATGGAATTCCCTTTTTCCAAATTCCTCAAACCCATAGAAAACAAGTTTAAGTCCTTTCTCTCTCTCTCAAATTCATATACAATCCATCAGTAAATTCCATATAATCAGCATATGATATATATCTAGAATCCAATTACTTCTTACCACCTCCTTCGTTAATAACCTGGTCCCATATTTTGTCGTATATCATATGTCCCATATTTTTCATATAACTCATTTGAAAAGACCCTGATGCTGGGAAAGATTGAAGGTGTGAGCAGAAGAGGACGACAGAGGATGAGATGGTTGGATGGTATCACTGACTCAATGGACATGAGTTTGAGTAAACTCCAGGAGTTGGTGATGGACATGGAGGCCTTGCATGCTACAGTCCATGGTGTCAAAAAGAATTGGACATGACCGAGCAACTGAACTGAACGGATATTTTGTCAACAAATGAATTACAGTAGACTTGTATCGTGGCTCCGTCTTTTCACCCTTACCACTCCCTCTCCACACACATATGCAAACACACAGTCTATGACCAATACAGCAGCTAAAGTGATCTTTTTAAAACAGTAGATCATGTGACTCCTCTCGCAAGTCATATGACTTCAACTCGCGAATGGTTTTCTATCAGATGCAAATAGTACATGTCACAAGATTGGTACTCAATAGAGGAAAATGTATAAAGGAATTAAGGAAGAACAATTAAAATTTAACAATTAACATTTTGCTATAGTACTTACTCAGATTACCCCATTACAACTTGTACTGCAAGAAGATCAAACCAGTCAATCCTAAAGGAAATCAACCCTGAATATTCACTGGAACGACTGATGCTGAAGCTGTAATACTTTGGCCACCTGATGCAAAGAGCCAACTCATTGGAAAAGATCCTGATGCTGGGAAATGCTGAAAGTAGGAGGGGAAGGGGACAACGGAGGATGAGATGGTTGGATGGCATCACCAATTCAATGGACAACTCTTGAGCAAACTCCAAGAGATGGTGAAGGACAGGGAAGCCTGGCATGCTGTAGTCCATGGACATGACTGAGCAACTGAACAACAATAACAAAAGAAAACCAGATGAAAGGGAAAAGTACAATCCTGTTTGAACCTCTTCATTTTTTTTATATAATATTTTTTTAGTGGAAGTTCTCTTTTATGAAAAGAACGGATCTAACCAAAATACAAGATGTGAATGTTTGCAAACATTTTATGAATTTTTCATCGAATTTATAGTTTTTTATAATTTATAAATTGGGAAGAAAAATATAAGCAGATGACAAGCTTTATCACCTGTAATTATGTAAGTAGAAATGTTTTAAATAAAGTTCCTAGGGCTTTAATCTTCTGTTCATTACTGCTTCATAAATTTTGCAATTTCTGATTATTGTGAATATCATGCTTTGGTATGTGATGAACATGTAATTTCTATTCCTTGGATTTTTTTCGTCACTTACACTACTTTGCAAACAATGTTGGCTAGAGATAAAATAACAGAGGGCAATATGACAAAATTAAATAATAATTCCTTCTTTCTTTAAATTGTCCAATTCTTTTTTCTTTGTGTTTCACACATGTGATATCTTGTTCATGACTACAAACATGGGAATGTTTTAGTTTGGCACTTATCATCTCTTCCACATGCACTCTGATATCTACTCTCTGTATGTTCCAACCCCCCAGACACATACCAGAATGTGTTTTCTATCTTGTTAACTTCTGCAGGCCATTTAATGCCTATGTTAAATCTCAGATGTGTATTGGCCTGCTTCACTTATTTTGATGTTTCATATTAAAAACACTGATTTCACATATTAAAAACTAAAGGAACACATTCACATCTTTCTTTTTCTATTACCATGCTCTCTTATCCACACCAATGTCTTCCTTTATAGTACTTTGCTTAATTTCATTCTTTTTTTTTCTGTTAAACTAATGCCTAACTATGACGGTCTATGAAAGGGCTGCCCTTCCTTATTTTATGCTTACTTGTGTGCTAAGTCACTTCAGTAATGTCCAATTCTATGTGACTTATGGACTGCAGACTACCAGGCTCCTCTGTCATGGGGTTCTATAGGCAGGAATACTGTAGTGGGTTGCCATAGCCTTCTCCAGGGGATCTTCCTGACCCAGAGAATGAATCTAAATCTCCTGCATTGGCAGGTGGGTTCTTTACCATAAGTCTGCTCGATTTTGTTAACTGGAAATAAAGTGAAACGTTAACACAATTTTCAAAGTAAATACCTTAAGATATACAGATTTTTCTTTTTAAAAAGTAGTGTTTAAGCAACTTGGTTCAAAATCTATCAAAGTATTTCTTGGACAAATCTCTATCATCAGTAAAAAGTGGATGTAAATTTAGTTAACCATTTGCTGGCTTTCAAGTATGCTTAGTATATCTGGAGGATGAAAGACAGAGTCTCACTGAAAAAAACAGATTCAACAGAGCAATAAGATGCACTTTATGATGACTCTTAAAAGAGTATCTTCATTTAAAAAAAAAGAAAAGAAAAGGAATATCTTCTAGCAGGAAACTATGTGTTAATGGAGAATCTGCTGCTAATTCTCATATATATATATAGAGAGAGAGAATATGAGAAAAACTCTATTTCTGCAATCACTCAGTAGTCATACAAGTTATGAATGAACACAAAGAATAGTTCATAATCATTGGAAGGAGAAAATAAAAAATTAATCCTACTTCTCTCTATATATTATTTACTTTGCAATACTTACAACACATTCAAAATGGACCAAACACTTTCATAATACTGTATTTTTAAATTCTTATAAAACAGCTCCATGAAATTGGTACTATTGTTGTTCTCATTTTACAAAGAGGGAACTAAGGCACAAAATGTTTAAGTAACTTTCCAAAGACCACATGGCTTAACCACTGTCATAAAGGCTCTCTCATAGCCTCTTTCTAATGTCTATTCTTGCTCTTTTACTAAAGCACATCTATTCTGTCTTTGCATTTCTTTTCCATGGGGATGGTCTTGATCCCTGTCTCCTGTATAATGTCATGAACCTCATTCCGTAGCTCATCAGGCACTCTATCTATCAGATCTAGGCCCTTAAATCTATTTCTCACTTCCACTGTATAATCATAAGGGATTTGATTTAGGTCATACCTGAATGGTCTAGTGGTTTTCCCTACTTTCTTCAATTTAAGTCTGAATTTGGCAATAAGGAGTTCATGGTTTAAGCCACAGTCAGCTCGTGGTCTTGTTTTTGCTGACTGTATAGAGCTTCTCCATCTTTGGCTGCAAAGAATATAATCAATCTGATTTCGTTTTGACCATCTGGCCTTACAAATAGCTGTGAAAAGAAGAGAAGCGAAAAGCAAAGGAGAAAAGGAAAGATATAAGCATCTAAATACAGAATTCCAAAGAATAGCAAGAAGAAATAATAAAGCCTTCTTCAGCGATCAATGCAAAGAAATAGAGGAAAATAACAGAATGGGAAAGACTAGAGATCTCTCCAAGAAAATCAGAGATACCAAAGGAACATTTCATGCAAAGATGGGCTCGATAAAGGACAGAAATGGTATGGACCTAACAGAAGCAGAAGATATTAAGAAGAGGTGGCAAGAATACACATAAGAACTGTACAAAAAAGATCTTCATGACCAAGATAATCATGATGGTGTGATCACTGACCTAGAGCCAGAATCCTGGAATGTGAAGTCAAGTGGGCCTTAGAAAGCATCACTATGAACAAAGCTAGTGGAGGTGATAGAATTCCAGTGGAGCTATTCCAAATCCTGAAAGATGATGCTGTGAAAGTGCTGCACGCAATATGCCAGCAAATTTGGAAAGCTCAGCAGTGGCCACAGGACTGGAAAAGGTCAGTTATCATTCCAATCCCAAAGAAAATGCAATGCCAAAGAATGCTCAAACTCCCGCACAATTGCACTCATCTCACACACTAGTAAAGTAATGCTCAAAATTCTCCAAGCCAGGCTTCAGCAATATGTGAACCGTGAACTTCCTGATGTTCAAGCTGGTTTTAGAAAAGGCAGAGGAATTAGAGATCAAATTGCCAACATCCGCTGGATCATGGAAAAAGCAAGAGAATTCCAGAAAAACATCTATTTCTGCTTTATTGACTATGCCAAAGCCTTTGACTGTGTGGATTACAATAAGCTGTGGAAAATTCTGAAAGAGATGGGAATACCAGACCATCTGACCTGCCTCTTGAGAAATTGGTATGCAAGTCAGGAAGCAACAGTTCGAACAGGACATGGAACAACAGACTGGTTCCAAATAGGAAAAGGAGTACGTCAAAGCTGTATATTGTCACCCTGGTTATTTAACTTATATGCAGAGTACATCATGAGAAACGCTGGGCTGGAAGAAAAACAAGCTGGAATCAAGATTGCTGGGAGAAATATCAATAACCTCAGATATGAAGATGACACCACCCTTATGGCAGAAAGTGAAGAGGAACTAAAAAGCCTCTTGATGAAGGTGAAAGTGGAGAGTGAAAAAGTTGGCTTAAAGTTCAACATTCAGAAAACGAAGATCATGGCATCCGGTCCCATCACTTCATGGCAAATAGATGGGGAAACAGTGGAAACAGTGTCAGACTTTATTTTTCTGGGCTCCAAAATCTCTGCAGATGGTGACTGCAGCCATGAAATTAAAAGACGCTTACTCCTTGGAAGGAAAGTTATGACCAATCTAAATAGCATATTCAAAAGCAGAGACATTACTTTGCCAACAAAGGTCCGTCTAGTCAAGGCTATGGTTTTTCCTGTGGTCATGTATGGATGTGAGAGTTGGACTGTGAAGAAGACTGAGTGCCGAAGAATTGATGCTTTTGAGCTGTGGTGTTGGAGAAGACTCTTGAGAGTCCCTTGGACTGCAAGGAGATCCAACCATCCATTCTAAAGGAGATCAGCCCTGGGATTTCTTCGGAAGGAATGATGCTAAAGCTGAAACTCTAGTACTTTGGCCACCTCATGTGAAGAGTTGACTCATTGGAAAAGACCCTGATGCTGGGAGGGATTGTGGGCAGGAGGAGAAGGGGACGACAGAGGATGAGATGGCTGGATGGCATCACTGACTCGATGGACATGAGTCTGAGTGAACTCCAGAAGTTGGTGATGGACAGGGAAGCCTGGCGTGTTGTGATTCATGGGGTCACAAAGAGTTGGACATGACTGAGCGACTGATCTGATCTGAATCTGTCTTTAGGGTTTCCCCGGTGATGCTAGTGGTAAAGAACCCGCTTGCCAATGCAGGAGATAAGAGACACAGATTCAATCCCTGAGTCAGAAAGGTCCCCTTGAGAAAGGCGTGGCAACCCACTGCAGTATTCTTGTCTGGAGAATCCCATAGGTAGAGGAGACTGACAGGCTATAGTCCATGGGGTCACAAAGAGTTGGACACAACACACGCAACACACATTCTGGTTTTATCAAGATCTTCCATGATTACATCATCTGCAGCAAATTTAATAAAATTTATAAACTTTATCAACACCTCCCAAATAAAAACATCACAAAAGTAGACATATGGATAGCCAATAAGCACTTGAAAAAGTGTTCAAAATCATTCAGTTCAGTTCGGTTCAGTTGCTCAGTCATGTCCGACTCTGCAGTCCATGGACTGCAGCACGCCAGTCCTCCCTGTGCATCACCAACTCCCGGAGTTTACCCAAACTAATGCCCTTGAGTCGGTGATGCCATCCAACCATCTTATCATCTGTAGTCCCCTTCTCCTCCTGCCCTCAATCTTTCCCAGCACCAGGGTCTTTTCATCAGGGTCAAATGAGTTAGCTTTTTGAAAGAGATGGCCAAAGTACTGGAGTTTCAGCTTCAACATCAGTCCTTCCAGGGAATACCCAGGACTGATCTCCTTTAGAATGGACTGGTTGGATCTCCTTGCAGTCCAAGGGACTCTCAAGAGTCTTCTCCAACACCACAGTTCAAAAGCATCAATTCTTTGGTGCTCAGCTTTCTTTATAGTCCAACTCTCACATCCATACATGACTATTGGAAAAACCACACCTTTGACTAGACAGACCTTTGTTGACAAAGTAATATCTCTGCTTTTTAATATGCTGTCTAGGTTGGTCAAAACTTTCCTTTGAAGGAGTAAGCGTCTTTTAATTTCATGGCTGCAATCACCATCTGCAGTGATTTTGGAGCCCCAAAAGATAAAATCCGCCACTGTTTCCACTGTTTCCCCATCTATTTCTCATGAAGTGATGGGACCAGATGCCATGATCTTAGTTTTCTGAATGTTGAGTTTAAGCCAACTTTTTCACTCTCTTCTTTCACTTTCATCAAGAGGCTTTTTAGTTCTTTTTCACTTTCTGCCATAAGGGTGGTGTCATCTGCATATCTGAGGTTATTGATATTTCTCCTGGCAATCTTGATTCCAGCTTGTGCTTCATCCAGCCCAGCATTTCTCATGATGTACTCTGCATATAAGTTAAATAAGCAGGGTGACAATATACAGCCTTGATGTACTCCTTTTCCTATTTGGAAACAGTTTGTTGTTCCATGTTCAGTTCTAACTGTTGCTTTCTGACCTGCATACAGATTTCTCAAGAGCAGGTCAGGTGGTCTGGTATTCCCACCTCTTTCAGAATTTTCCAGTTTATTGTGATCAACACAGTCAAAGGCTTTGGCATAGTCAATAAAGCAGAAATAGATGTTTTTTTCCTGGAACTCTTTTGTTTCTTCTATGATCCAGCAGATGTTGGCAACTTGATCTCTGGTTCCTCTGTCTTTTCTAAAACCAGCTTGAACATCTGGAAGTTCACAGTTCATATATTACTGAAGCCTGGCTTGGAGAATTTTAAGCATTAATTTACTAGCGTGTGAGACAAGTGCAATTGTGTGGTAGTTTGAGCATTCTTTGGCATTGCCTTTCTTTGGGATTGGAATGAATACTGACATTTTCGGTTCCTGTGGCCACTGCTGAGTTTTCCAAATTTGCTGGCATATTGAGTGCAACACTTTCCAGCATCATCTTCCAGGATTTAGCTGGAAATAGCTCCACTGGAATTCCACCACCTCCACTAGCTTTGTTCATAGTGATGCTTCCTAAGGCACACTTGACTTCACATTCCAGGATGTCTGGCTCTAGGTCAGTGATCACACCATCATGATTATCTGGGTCATGAAGATCTTTTTTGTACAATTCTTCTATGTATTTTTGCCACCTCTTCTTAGTACCTTCTGCTTCTGTTAGGTCCATACCATTTCTGTCCTTTATTGAGCCCATCTTTGCATGAAATGTTCCCTTGGTATCTCTAATTTTCTTGAAGAGATCTCTAGTCTTTCCCATTCTATTATTTTCCTCCATTTCTTTGCACTGATCACTGAGGAAGGCTTTCTTACTTCTCCTTTCTATTCTTTAGAACTCTGCATTCAAATGGGTATATCTTTCTTTTTCTACTTCGCTTTTTGCTTCTCTTATTTTCACAGCTATTTGTAAGGCCTCCTCACACAGTCATTTTGCTTTTTTGCATTTCTTTTTCTTGGGGATGGTCTTGATCCCTATCTCTTGTACAATGTCACCAACCTCCATTCATAATTCATCAGGCACTCTGTCTATCAGATCTAGTCCCTTAAATCTGTTTCTCACTTCCATTGTATAATCATAAGGGATGTGATTTAGGTCATACCTGAATGATCTAGTGGTTTTCCCAACTTTCTTCAATTTAAGTCTGAATTTGGCAATAAGGAGTTCATGATCTGGGCCACAGTCAGCTCCTGGTCTTGTTTTTGCTGACTGTATGGAGCTTCTCCATCTTTGGCTGCAAAGAATATAATCAGTCTGATTTCAGTGTTGACCATCTGGTGATGTCCATGTGTAGAGTCTTCTCTTGTGTTGTTGGAAGAGGATGTTTGCTATGACCAGTGCATTTTCTTGGCAAAACTCTATTAGTCTTTGCCCTGCTTCATTCTGTACTCCTCGGCCAAATTTGCCTGTTACTCCAGGTGTTTCTTGACTTCCTACTTTTGCATTCCAGTCCCCTATAATGAAAAGGATATCTTTTTTGGGTGTTAGTTCTAAAAGGTCTTGTAGGTTTTCATAGACCCGTTCAACTTCAGCTTCTTCAGTGTTACTGGTTGGGGCATAGACTTGGATTACCATGACATTGAATAGTTTGCCTTGGAAATGAACAGAGATCATTCTGTAGTTTTTGAGATTGCATCCAAGTTCTGCATTTTGGACTCTTTTGTTGACTATGATGGCTACGCTATTTCTTCTAAGGGATTCCTGCCCACAGTAGTAGATATAATAGTCATCTGAGTTAAATTCACTCATTCCAGTCCATTTTACTTCGCTGATTCCTAGAATGTCGACATTCACCTTTGCCATCTCCTGTTTGACCACTTCCAATTGGCCTTGATTCCTGGACCTAGCATTCCAGGTTCCTACGCAATATTGCTCTTTACAACATTGGACCTTGCTTCTATCACCAGTCACATCCACAGCTGAATGTTGTTTTTGCTTTGGCTCCATCCCTTCATTCTTTCTGGAGTTATTTCTCCACTGATCTCCAGTAGCATATTGGGCCCCTACTGACCTGGGGAGTTCCTCTTTCAGTGTCCTATGTTTTTGCCTTTTTATATTGTTCATGGGGTTCTCAAGGCAAGAATACTGGAGTGGTTTGCCATTCCCTTCTCCAGTGGACCACATCGTGTCAGACCTCTCCACCATGACCCATCCATCTTGTACGGCCCTACACAGCATGCTTAGTTTCATCCTGTTAGACAAGGCTGTGGTCCCTGCGATCAGATTGGCTAGTTTTCTGTGATTGTGGTTTCAGTCCATCTGCCCTTGATGCCCTCTCTCAGCGCCTACTGTCTTACTGGGGTTTCTCTTACCTTGGACGTGGGGTATCTCTTCATGGTTGCTCCAGCAAAGCACAGCCACTGATCCTTACTTTTGATGTGGGGTATCTCCTTTCGGCCGCTGCTCCTGACCTTGGATGTGGTGTGTCTCGTCTCAGCCACTCTCCATGCCAGTGCCACGCAGCCTCTGCTCGCCAGTATCAATGAAATTAAAATTTTGTTGAGGAGACACTTCCACCAGGAAGGCTAAAATCAAAACAGATGACAATATCAAATGTTGGACAACTCATATAAACTAGACCACCCATATAAAACTGGTCCATGTATAAGATGTTTTCAGTTACATTGCAGAAGTGTTTGGTGGGTTTTTAGTCATGTTAAACCTAGGCCAATCTCACAATATTTCAGTGAAACTATCCCCTGGTATACCTTCCCAGGTACCCTGCCCACTCATGGATAACCACTAGGAAAAGTGACCCTGCTCTGCCTCAGCCCCTCCCTCACTTTGTTTTACAAACTGAAGAGTTTTAGAGCAATTTCCAGTTTTTACAGTATTTTACTGAAACTACTTCTGTGAACTTGTTAGCAAGTTCCAGTTCCAGTCAAGGAGGAGTAAACACCTCCACTGTTTCTCGCCCACTGACTATAACTAAAAACAGCAGATAGAATACATGGAGCAGTCACCTGAGGACTCTAAACAGTAAACAGTTGAGGGAATAAGGGAAGGAAACTATTAATAGAACCTGAATGCCATTGAACTGGTAGTGAATTTAACATAGATTTTTCCACCAGTATCCCATATTCTGGACTTAGAAACATCATCAAATCTGAACCTGTGTGCTAAATATAAACAGAAAATGTGCCAAGAGACAATACATATTCTGGCACACACTGTAGGAAAGGAGGCTTCAATGGGTCAGAGACAGCGTGGGGAATATCATGGGGTTTTTCATTTGTTTTTGCAATTCTCCCTTCCTCTAGTCGCCAGGAAATCCTGTAGCTGTAGTGGTGTTGATGACAGCAATAGTTGGGCAGGTGTCTAAAGTCTAAGGGGGAGAATCTTTCTCACTGACCAGAGAAAGTGTTCTTTCAAGGGTATGGGGGGAATCCTGTTATGCTTCTTTCTCTCCCTCCAACTTCTCCACTCCTGTACCATTTTCTCTTCTCTGTCTCCTTACTGCTTAGCCCCAGAAACAGACATAATCACACCAGATGCGTGTGAAAACAGGGAAACTAAAACCTAAGATTTCCAGCTGAAGAAGAGAAACATGTTAGAGAAATCACAGAGTTGGAAGTTCAAGAAAGTGATTCCATAAAGTTGTGTATGAACTCCTGGTTCACCACCAAGCTGAGCAAGCATAGATCTGACTGGGCTAAAACAAACAAAAACAAGTGACATTCTCCATAGGAGTAAGTAAGACCTAGAGTCCTATAGGCAGGGAGGCCTGGTATGCTGCATCCCATGGGATCGCAAAAGAGTCGGACATGACTGGATGACTGAACAAAAACAGAGTCATATAACATAATATTAAAATATAAAGATACAAAGATACAATCCAAAATAACCTGAAAGATAAAACTGAAAATTTTTAACTTCTCACATTTAAGATAATCAATACATGCCAAACTTAAGATGACATCAATTTTGGAATTAACAAAGCAAAATTTTAGATCAGCTATGAAAACCATGCTGTAAGAACAAACTTGCAAAAGAATTGTTTCCAAAGCAAATGGTTTTCACTGTTGATTTCTACCAAACATCTAAAGAAAAAATTCTAAACAATTTTGCCAGCAAAATAGAAGAGGATAGATTGCATCCCAACTCATTATATGTAGCCAACATTACCAACAAAATAGACCAGAATAGAAAAGGAAACTTAAATACTAGCCAATAATCCTTATGGATATTTATCTATAAAAGTTACCAACAAAATATAAACATATCAAATCCAGCAATAAATTTAAAAAATACTTCATCATGACCAAGTGGCTTTTATCACAAGAATGCAAGGTTAGTTCAATACTGAATATCAATTTTTATAAGCCATTATATTAACAGATTAAAGAAAATAAACTATGCAATTATATAAACCAGTGCAGAGAAAAATCTGACAAAATTTAACATCTATTCATGATTTCTAAAAAACTCTCAACAAATGAGGAATAGAACTATATTTCTTTAGCCTTATGAAAGAAATTTTAAAACAAAAATAAAACAAGACATCACAAAAATTATTTGTAATGGTTAAGAATAATTGCTTTAACCTTAAAATCAGGCATAGGGTAAGAATACCATTCTCATCACTCCTGTCCAACTTTTTATTAGAAATTCTAGCCGGTGCAGTAAGATAAAATGAATATAGTTCAGAAAAAAAAAGAAATAAAACTACTCCTATTGGTTGATAACATGATTATCTATGCAAAAACTCCAAGAAATGAAAAATAAATTCCTATAACTACTAAGTAAGTTTAGCAAGTTCATAGGAGGATAAAAGACTAACATTAAAAAAATGAAAACTTGCGCTCACACAAAAACCTGTACCTGAATATTTATAGCAACTCTGTTAATATTATCCTAAGACAGTTAAAATGTCTTTCAAAGTATGAGTGAAAAACTAACTGGTACAGCCATACAATGATGTTACAGCTGTAGACTGAAGTACTATTAAGCAATAAAGAGGAATATTTATAGTTGCACACAACATGGATGAATCTCAAAAGCAGTATGCTGAGTGAAAGAAGCCAGTCTCAAAAGGTTATGAAAGTGAAAGTGAAGTCGTGTCCAACTCTTTGAGACCCCGTGGACTGTAACCTACTAGGCTCCTCCATCTATGGGATTTTCCAGGCAAGAATACTGCAGCAGGTTGCCATTTCCTTCTCCAGATCTTCCCAACCCAGTGATTGAACTCAGGTCTCCTGCATTGTTCTGTTCAGTTCAGTTCAGTCGCTCAGTCGTGTCCGACTCTGCGACCACATGATTTGCAGCATACCAGGCCTCCCTGTCCATCACCAACTCCTGGAGTTCACTCAAACTCATGTCCATCGAGTCATCTCATCCTCTGGCATCCCCTTCTCCTCCTGCCCCCAATCCCTCCCAGCATCAGTCTTTTCCAATGAGTCAACTCTTCACATGAGGTGGCCAAAGTATTGGAGTTTCAGCTTTAGCATCAGTCCTTGCAATGAATACCCAGGACTGATCTCCTTTAGAATGGACTGATTGGACCTCTTTGCAGTCCATGGGACTCTCAAGAGTCTTCTCCAACACCACAGTTCAAAAGCATCAATTCTTCGGCGCTCAGCTTTCTTCACAGTCCAACTCTCACATCCATACATGACCACTGGAAAAACTATAGCCTTGACTAGACGGACCTTTGTTGGCAAAGTAATGTCTCTGCTTTTGAATATGCTATCTAGGTTGGTCATTACTTTCCTTCCAATGAGTAAGCATCTTTTAATTTCATGGCTGCAATCAACATCTGCAGTGATTTTGGAGTCCCCAAAAAATAAAATCAGACACTATTTCCCCATCTATTTGCCATGAAGTGATGGGACCGGATGCCATGATCTTCGTTTTCTGAATGTTGAGCTTTAAGCCAACTTTTTCACTCTCCTCTTTCACTTTCATCAAGAGGCTTTTTAGTTTCTCTTCACTTTCTGCATATCTGAGGTTATGGATATTTCTCCCGGCAATCTTGATTCCAGCTTGTGCTTCTTCCAGCCCAGCGTTTCTCATGATGTACTCTGCATATAAGTTAAATAAGCAGGATGACAGTATACAGCCTTGACGTACTCCTTTTCCTATTTGGAACCAGTCTGTTGTTCCATGTCCCGTTCTAACTGTTGCTTCCTGACCTGCATATAGGTAGGCAGATGCTTTACCATCTGAGCTACCAGGGAAGTCTCAAAAGGTTATAAACTAAATAATTACATTTGTATGACATCTGTAAAAGGTAAAACCACAAGAATGGAGAATATCAGTGGTTGCCAGAGGTTAGAAAAGAGGGAAGTGCTTGACAAAATGTAGGCATCGCAAAGAAGTTTTTGGAGCAAAGGAACTATTCTTTATCCTGAATGCTGTGGTGATCACACAAATCTATATACGTGTGGACATTCATAGAACTGTACACAGAAAAGCAAAAAGTTAATATATGTATATAAACTTTCAAATAATTTTGAAAACAAATTATACGTCTAACCTATGACCCAACAATTTCACTCATAAGTATTTACCAAGATAAATGAAAACATGTGTCCACAAAAGGCTTGCATTTAATTGCCTTATTCATAGTAACCAGAAATTGGAAACAGCCCAAATACACTATAATAGAATGAATAAACAAGTTGTGGTGCTTTTACATAATGAAGTACTACTCTGAAGTAAATGAATCTTAAAAATATTATTTTCAGTAAGAGGAGCTAAATACAAAGTAGAACATTTACATGCTATATTATTCCATTTATAAGAAGTCCAAAGACAAATACACACACATATGTATGTATATATATATTTTTTTCTTTTTCAACCATACTCTATTACATATATACACATATTGATATTGGAAATCAAAACATTGATTGCCTATGGACATTAGGGAGGAGTCTGGAGTTAATTAATTAAAAGAAGATTGAGGAAACTTTCAGCATTGATAGATATGTTCTATATCTTGCTTGGGTTATGGTGATATGGGTGTATATAATACTGAAAATCCATCAAACTGAACATGTGAAGTATAATTCAGTATAAAATAAAATAACACATAAATTTTGAAATTAAACTGGGGTACCATAATTGCTTCATTCCCACAATGGCCACAAACATAAAATGCAGCACCTGTGGGGGAAGGGGGATCAAAAGGTCAGCCTTAGACATGAATTCCCTGCAAAGTCATTCATTCTCAAATGTAGCTTACTAAAATAAAATTACCCTTGATTAGTTTCAACATCTTGCACTAATAAGAGCTGAATTGTATTTTGGACATCTGATAGTACCTTCTAAATTATGTCTCTGATAAAGATAAACATCTCTCACTTTATTGGCTTTAAAAGGGCAATTTTGTCTGGATTCTAAACAAAATATTTCCTTTTTTCCCCTCCTAAATTTAAGGGTATAAAAAGTTTACATCCTTAGGCATGAGATTTTAATTTCCTTTATGTTACCACAGTTTCTCCAGGTACTTTTAATTCCTTGGTTCACAAAGGAAATGAAAATTATTTGGAAATAATAAATCTTTGTAATGTCAGTGCTTTCAGTGAATGGACACCTGCTCCATAGTACCAGTACCCTGTTTGCCCCCAGTGGTTTTAACTTGCCAACACCATTGCTGTGCCAGTGAAGTCAATGCAGACCTGGAACCCCTAGTAATCAGGCTTCCTCAATATCACTCCTCTTGCCCATCAGAAATCTCCCTGAACTATGTAAATTTCTGGTAAGACAATCATGTAGAAGAGAAAATTCAAAGAAGAGCAAAGATAAGTTATAGGAAAAATTAATATAACAAATAAATATGAAATCTATTTGGGGGAAAAACTATAGAGAGCATTTAAAAAATTGGTCCTCAAGTATCTGGGTTAAAAAAAAAAATACACTTTCTGCAAAAACCCAAATGACATCAATTTTAAATTTGAAACCTGAGTGTCATGAAAGGATTTATCAGATTTTGTTATATTAATAATAATGAAACCACTCTCCACCTTTCACCCCACAATCAAACCACAAACCTCACCCCAGGGTCTCTAACCCAGTATTCTTCAAGTCAACACACTAAAATAATGTGGAATACAATGTGGTCTCCAAAGTTCCAAAAAGTGAGTATTAATGAAACAGTTCATTTAAAAGCAAACTTCAGCTGCTAGAAAATGTTAGTCACTAAGTCTTGTCTGACTCTTTTGAGCCTCTATGGACTATAGCACAGGCGCCTCTATTTGTGAAATTCTCCAGGAAAGAATACGGGAGTAGGTAGCCATTTCCTCTCTAGGGAACCTTCCCAACCCAGGGATAGAACCTGGGTCTCCCACATTGCGGACAGATTCTTTATCATCTGAGTCACCAGGGAAGAAGTTGCTCCCAATTGCCAATGGAGCCATTCCCACTGTCAGTAATGGAAGCTTTACATATAATCAAACAGCAATGAGCATCCTTAGGTCTAAAGACATTAAATCAAGACTCAAATGGATCCATTAAGTCAACATTTAAAATAATATGACTCTTCCAGTTCTACAAACAAAATGTCCACTATGGTTTATGTATTTAGGTTTCTCAGGAAAATTCAGATTGATATTATTTGTTAATTTACAAAATACTCTGATTTCAAGAAAATATGAAAGATATCCATTGGATGTGATGTGAAAAAGCAAAGGTTCAACGAAAGATACACAAATTATAGTTTTAATTTCCAAACCACCACAAATTCATCGTGCAGCATTTTCATCTCAAATATACCAAGAAATTAAAGATTATTTGACTCACAGCAATTAAACAAAAGCACAGCCATTATGGAGGCATTGCTTTTCATGCACATAGACTATTTTTAAAGATTTGTTTATTTTGTTTTGTTTTTAAAGCAAAGGCATTATCTTGCTCAATTGCCCAGCAAGAAGGTTTTATAAATTTTCTCTCAAGTTTCCATAGAAATGCATTGATTAGAGCATAATTTCTGTTAATATTTTCTTCTTCTTCAGACTCCTCTGCTCGCTTAAACTAACGGCGCACCTGCCCCTTGCAGTCGTTTTCATCTTTTGTTCGGCTCAGTAGGTTACCTAACTGGTGGATTTTATTGAGTTAAATCAAGCTGTCACTTCATCTGCCTGAAGGATGACTCAAATACTACACATAATAATAAAAGAAAAGTAGGATAAAATAATCTTGTCAAGCCAGAAAAACTGATTGCTTGAAGTTGTAGCCTTCAATCAATACACTAATTCCACAATTTATACCTTTTTCAATTGAAGAGGAAAGAAACTCTGATATGGTATTTCTTGGCTCACTGACCAACTTTGACCTTCTATCTATGTGAATGTAGGATTAACAAGGGCTTCTGCTTAGTGAAATCATCTATGAAAATAAGAAAACAAATGTGGGCATTTATGGCTCCAAGTAACTATTAATTTCAGAAATGCAAGGAACAGGTAATATTTATTTAGAATGTCCACTAAAATTAAGATTTTATTTAGCTTGAGGTAGATGGTGTTTCCAGTTTAGAAATAATTTGAGACTAGAATTGTAACATAAAATGTTTCAGAATATGGCATAGTATAAATTAAGGATTTTTTTTCTGTTTGATCTATCCATTAAAAGCTTATGCAAAAAAAATATGTAACTAAGCAATATACCACTCTTTCTTTCAAATTGTATAGTCAGTTAGCTTTTATGAAATCTATCATCTATGATAAAATAGAGTTACACGCTTCTATTGAGCTAGAGCTATGATTTCTTATAAAGTATAATGAACTATTTTTTCACCTGTTATTATTATTTTAAAATAATCTATCATTTTCAAAAGCTTAGGTTTGTTTGTAAATTGTAATTAATTTGCATACCTTTTAAAATCAATAAAAACACTTCATTTCAAAACTCTGGACCCTCTTTAGCTGTCAGATTTCTGCTTTCCCTTCATAATTCCTCCCCTGCAGGCACCAACCAGGAAATAAAATTCTTTGTTTAGCAATCCTTTTATGTTTCACTAGGCCACCTGCTTACCTTGAATTGTGACATGCAATCAAGCAGGGTCTCCAAAACTAGTACTCTTCTCCTACCCTATATCTCAAATGTGTGTGAGCTTGTGCATACTACAAAGCAACCTATAAACTGGGTCATTAAATTTTTGGTTAAAAACATTTTCAATTACAAAAGCTAAGATGCAATTTTTCAAATAGTTTTGACTTTAAATAAGTCATCTTCTTACATTATTAAGCAGTAACATTTTCATCAAAATGAGAGCTATTTAAATGTATAATGTATACTAATATATATATTTATGTATTTCTGAAATAAGCTTCCTTAGATGTTTAAGGAATGCTGGCTGCTGTGGAAGCACTAGACTATCTTTGTCCTTCTGATATGTTTAGTCACATCTTGCTTCCAGTTTCGGTTTCTTAAGTCCATATTTGAACTTTTAAAAAACTGGGTGAGACCATTCTGTCATATAAACCATCTGAACAGACTGAGATCATTGAATGAAGTAGAACAGAGATCTCCAAATGCTGCTAGCCTTTAAGAGCAATAAATCAGAGTCAGAGATGGGTAAACAAAAAACAAGGGGGTTGTTTGTTTGTTTTCTTTAAGAGCAAGGATATTCTTTCCTAACCCAACACATACCCCTCAAACAAGACCATGTGCTGTGCTCCTCTGTGTGCTGTGTCGCTCAGTCGTACCCAACTCTTTGAGACCTCATAGACTATAACCCTGGAGAAAGCAATGGCACCCCACTCCAGTACTCTTGCCTGGAAAATCCCATGGACGGAGGAGCCTGGTAGGCTGCCGCCTATGGGGTCGCACAGAGTCAGATATGACTGAAGTGACTTAGCAGCAGCAGCAGCAGACTATAACCCACCAGGCTCTTCTGTCCATAGGATTCTCCAGGCAAGACTACTGGAGTAGGTTGCCATTTCCTCCTCTAGGGGATTTTCCCAACCCAAGGATGGAACCCATGTCTCCTGGGTCTCCTACACTGTAGGCGAATTCTTTATCTGCCTCCTACTGCTATACCATTTGGATTTGTTATAAGAGATGGAAACGGGGAAATAAAAACAAAGAAAAAAGTTAAAAATCTTGAAAGCTTCTCCTCCCTACCCATCAATAATACACATACACTATACCACAAGTGCACACACACACATACATACAAACCACTTCTTATCTTCAATAAGAATTAAATCATCTGTTAGAAAAGTTTACATTTACACATACGGAAACATACATTCATTTTTTAATGGCGAAGAAGGACATTCAAATCAGTACCAAAATTATCCAGCGAGTAAATTCCAGGACTCAAAGGCTGTCAATGGCTTTCTGTTTGCACAATCCAAAGAACTTGACTCACTGCTGTTCTCTATGGTGTTTATGTAGATTTCATTCAGTTGACTAATCTCTTCTTCATGAAAATATTTATTCCCCTTTATATTCTTCCACCTTTCTTGTGTCTCGTATTCCTTGTTTTATTCTCTTCCTTTCCTCTACTTTGAGCATTTCACAAGGTTTGACTCAGAGACCTATACTTATATTAGTATATTCTCCTCTCTTCGATAATTCATTTATTCTAAAGGCTTCCATCTTCTGACTGAACTGTGGACAGCAGTCAGTCTAGGATTCAGGCTTTAGTTCCTAAGAGTCACAGAGAGGTCAAGCATTAAGCACAGGGTCAGCCAAGCAGACAGTCTGGAACCAAGTAGAAACAGAAATCAGCTGTCAAAGGCCAATTGGAAGATCAAGGCTGAGTGAAATGAAAAGAAAGGCATCATGCCTCAGCCAGATGTCAAGCTAGCAGAGTGGGTTTCAAACTGGGACAGGTGGCAGGGTCCAGAAACACACATAGTTTCATATACCAAGCACCTTAAAGAGGAAAATCCTACCTGCTCTACCTTCATGCCAGGCTGAAACCAGGGACCAGCTTTCCCAGAGCTTCAACACACAGAATCTGGATATCCTCACTGTTGTTAAGTCATCTGAAACAATGAAAAGATCCCAATAATTCTGTCTATACAAATAGTTCCCAAGTTTCTATATCTTTTTCTTTCTTTTTTGGTCACACCATGCAGCATACAGGACAGTTCCCTGACCAAGAATTGAATCCTCACCACCAGCAGTGGAAGCATGGAGTCTTAATCACTGGACTTCCAGGTAAGTCCCCCAAATCTCAATATCTTATCTGACTTCGCTACAGTCTCATATTTTCAAAAAGCAATTCTCCTTGGAGGCGGTCTTGTCACTTCAATTTGGCAGAAGCCAATTACCTTTTCCCTCACATTTCTGTCCATTCATTCATTTATTTAACAACATGTATCAAGTGACCATAGTGTAATAAGCAGCATTCTGGGACACAGCAGTGTATTCTAGGAAACTGCAGAGAACAAAAATGACAAAAATGTCATCCTTTATGGAGCTTGTGTTTTAGGGGTTAAGGGAAAGAAACAAAAACAAAATGAATGGGGAAATTGCATAATATCTTCTATTTGAATATGATGCATAAACAAGAGAGCTTGGATATAGTGTCAAGACAGACAAACAGATCAGTGGAAGAGAATAGGAATTCGAAAGATAGATCCATACATAGAGAGGCAACTGATTTTTGACAGAGAGGAGAAAGCAGTTTGGTGGAAAAAATAATAGCATTCTCAATAAATGGAGCTGGAATAATTGAATATTCATATTATTCAATTATTCAAAAAAATCAACATCAATTCATATCTCTTGTCATACATAAAAGTTAACTCAAAAAGGATCATAGACCCAAGTGTAAGCCCTAGAACTATAAGATATCTGAAAGAAAAATACAGGGAAAATATTTATGATTTTATTTAAGCAAAGATTTCTTAGATACAACACCAAAAATAAAATCTGAAAGAAAGTGGTAGATTGGATTTCATCAAAATTTAATACCGTTTTCCAAAAGGTACCATGAAAATACAAGCCACAAATCAGGAGAAAATATTTGCAAATAATATATCTGATAAAAATATTGTATCTAAAATATGTTTTTTAAAAAATTCTCACAACTCGACAATAATAGAATAACCCAATAAGAAAATGGGAAAGATTTTAAAGATAATTCATCAAAGAAGATATAGAGGTGACAAATAAGCATATGAAAAGATGTAAATTAAAATCACACTGATATACCACCACAGACATGTTAGAATGACTAAAATGACTGGCCATTCCAGGTGTTACTAAGAGTGTGAAGGAACTGGAGCACTCATATGCTGCTGGTGGGTAAGTAAAGTGGTGCAAACATTTTGGAAAATGGAAGACTATATCCATGAAAAGACTTGCACATGAATATTCAGAGCAGCTTTATTTATCAGTACCAAAAATGGAAAAGAACTCAAATATTTATTAGCAGACAAATGGAAAAATAAGCCATGGCATATTCATATGATTGTTGAACTGCATAGCCTAGAAATATCGAAAAAATTAAGAAAAACTTAAATATGTCATGAATAAATAAACTATATGCAGATACTAATATATCTTTACATAGGCAAAAAATGAGTGATATTTAAGATGAAATTAATACTGTTAGTTTATTTACTGTTTTATCATTTTACTTTCGAAAAATTACATTATTGCACCAGCCTATTATTACAGCTAAGTGGTTTTTTTAAGTAACAATTTTTCCAATACTGTATTATAAATATGACTGATATATTGTATGCTAAAAAATTTATAATGATTCATTTATTAGTGTATAGTCTAGGCTACCATGGAATAAGAGTATTGATTGCACTGCTGCTGCTGCTGCTAAGTTGCTTCAGTCATGTCCGACACTGTGCAACCCCATAGACAGCAGCCCACCAGGCTCCCCCGTCCCTGGGATTCTCCAGGCAAGAACACTAGAGTGGGTTGCCATTTCCTTCCAATGCATGAAAGTGAAAAGTGAAAGTGAAGTTGCTCAGTCGTGTCCGACTCTTAGCGACCCCATGGACTGCAGCCTACCAGGCTCCTCTGTCCATGGGATTTTCCAGGCAAGAGTACTAAAGTGAGGTGCCATTGCCTTCTCTGATTGATTGCACTAGGCTCCCTTAAAGCAATCATAATATGGATTCTTTATTATCAATGCATGAACTATTATATCTGTAAATAAGTATGAATTTTTTTCACCTTTCACGTCTATGTATAATATCTAGTTTTGTACCATAGAAAACAGTATCAATAATATCTATGTAAATATTGACAAAGACAATTCATCTTATAAACAATGTAATTTTTTGATATCAATAAATACAGTACTATAAATGTATTTCCTTCATTATGATTGTCTTAATAACATTTCCTTTTCTCCAGCTTACTTTATTGGAAGAATATAGTATATAATACTTGTACAGAATATGTGCTAGTCGACTGCTTATGTTATTGATAAAGCTTCCAGTCAACAATAGACTTTTAGCAATTAAGTTGGGGGGAATCAAAAATTATACGCAGATTTTCCACTCTGTGGTGGTTGGCAGTCCTAACCCCTGGGTTGTTTAAGGTACAACTCTTACAAAAAAGGAATAACAAGTGATAAGAAGATGGAGAAAAATGAGGACTAAGTGACCAAGCTAAAAATATGCAAGCGATGCATATAGTTTTACCAGATTGCAAAGGCACAGAACCACTAAGATAATTCTATGATCAGCTTTAAACCTGTATCTAGTACCAAAATGTCAGGTATTGTGCTATGTCCTGGACAATACAAAAAATATATAGCAGAAAAATTCCCTGAAATTGGAAATTGAACCTTTCAGGGGGTGGAGAAAGAAAAGGGTAAAGAGCAAAGAAAAAAACAATACAGAACTGTCCTATACCTCAAATTACTCAAAAATGGTTAAAATAAAAAGAAATAAATACTCAAAGGCAAGTGTGACTACAAGACATATGTAAGTGAAAGTGAAAGTTGCTCAGTCGTGTCCAACTCTTTGGAACCCCATGGACTGTCCATGGAATTCTCCAGGCTAGAATACTGGAGTGGTTAGCCTTTCCGTTCTCCAGGAGATCTTCCCAACCCAGGGATCAAACCCAGGTCTCCCGCATTGCAGGCAGATTCTTTACCAGCTGACCCACATGTGCACACAAACTGGCAGATTCCATGAAAGTGCATTTTTTGAAACTGGGGAACATGGCAGGGATGCGCTGGAAAGTAAGGCAGAATTCTACTCATATTCACTCACAGAACACTTATTAAGCACATAATATATGCTGAGGATACAAATATATAGCTGGCTTCTGTCATGCCATAGCAACATACTGTGTGTGCTCAGTTGCTTCCGTTGTGTCCGATTCTTTGCAACCCTAGAGACTACAGCCCCACAGTTTCCTCTGTCCATGCAATTCTCCAAGCAAGAATACTAGAGTGGGTTGCCACGCCCTCCCCATGGGATCTTCCCAACCCAGAGATCGAACCCGCATATCCTGTGTCTCCTGCATTGAAGCTGGATTCTTTACCTCTGAGTCACCAGGAAAGCCCTAGCATCATACAACATTCCTATATTTCCTTCTTTTATTAAGTCACTTAAAAAAATAAGGGTTTTCTTTTTAGCTTTAAATCATTGACATAAGTTAAAACCAGTAACATTTGTCAGTATACAAAATACAAATTCAAATAATGCATATCACAAAATAAGTTCCTCAGTGAAAAGAATAGAATTATTTATGACCAGTTGCTAATTAGTGACTATTAACCACCATGTCCACACAGTCAAAGACTTTGGCATAGTCAATAAAGCAGAAATAGATGTTTTTCTGGAACTCTCTTGCTTTTTCCATGATCCAGCGGATGTTGGCAATTTGATCTCTGGTTCCTCTGCCTTTTCTAGAACCAGCTTGAACATCTGGAAGTTCACAGTTCACGTATTGCTGAAGCCTGGCTTGGAGAATTTTGAGCATTACTTTACTAGCGTGTGAGATGAGTGCAATTGTGCGGGAGTTTGAGCATTCTTTGGCATTGCCTTTCTTTGGGATTGGAATGAAAACTGACCTTTACCAGTCCTGTGGCCACTGCTGAGTTTTCCAAATTTGCTGGCATATCGAGTGCAGAACTTTAAGAGCATCATCTTCCAGGATTTGAAATAGCTCAACTGGAATTCCATCACCTCCACTAGTTTTATTCTTAGTGATACATCCTAAGGCCCACTTGACTTCACATTCCAGGATATCTGGCTCTAGGTGAGTGATCACACCATCGTGATTATCTGGGTCGTGAAATCTTTTTTGTACAGTTCTTCTGTTTATTCTTGCCACCTCTTCTTCATATCTTCTGCTTCTGTTAGGTCCATACCATTTCTGTCCTTTATTGAGCCCATCTTTGCATGAAATGTTCCCTTGGTACCTCTAATTTTCTTGAAGAGATCTCTAGTCTTTCCCATTCTATTGTTTTCCTCTATTTCTTTGCATTGATCGCTGAGGAAAGCTTTCTTATCTCTCCCTGCTATTCTTTGTATTTTCTTTTATTTATTTATTTTAATTGGAGGTTAATTACTTTACAATATTGTACTGGTTTTGCCATACATCAACATGAATCTGCCACGGGTGTACTTTGGACTCTGCATTCAGATGATTATATCTTTCCTTTTCTCCTTTCCCTCTTTTTTGCCTCTCTTCTTTTCACAGCTATTTGTAACTAAATGCCTCTCCAGACAGCCATTTTGCTTTTTTGCATTTCTTTTCCATGGGGATGGTCTTGATTCCTGTCTCCTGTACAATGTCACGAACCTCCGACCATAGTTCATCAGCCACTCTATCTATCAGATCTAGTCCCTTAAATCTATTTCTCACTTCCACTATATAATCATAAAGAATTTGACTGTATGGATCAGAATAAACTGTGGAAAATTCTGAAAGAGATGGGAATACCAGACCACCTGACCTGCCTCTTGAGAAACCTATATGCAAGTCAGGAAGCAAAAGTTAGAACTGGACATGGAACAACAAACTGTTTCCAAATAGCAAAAGGAGTACGTCAAGGCTGTATATTGTCACCCTGCTTATTTAACTTATATGCAGAGTACATCATGAGAAACGCTGGGATGGAAGAAGCACAAGCTGGAATCAAGATTGCCAGGAGAAATATCCATGACCTCAGATATGCAGATGACACCACCCTTATGGCAGAAAGTGAAGAGGAACTAAAACGCCTCTTGATGAAAGTGAAAGAGGAGAGTGAAGATGTTGGCTTAAAGCTCAACATTCAGAAAACAAAGATCATAGCATCTGGGCCCGGCAGATAGGTGGGGAAACAGGGGAAACAGTATCAGACTTTATTTTTCTGGGCTCCAAAATCACTGCAGATGATGATTGAAGCCATGAAATTAAAAGACGCTTACTCCTTGGAAGGAAAGTTATGACAAACCTAGATAGCATATTGAAAAGCAGAGATATTACCTTGCCAACAAAGGTCCATCTAGTCAAGGCTATGGTTTTTCCAGTGGTCATGTATGGATGTGAGAGTTGGACTGTGAAGAAAGTTGAGCGATGAAGAATTGATGCTTTTGAACTGTGGTGTTGGAGAAGACTCTTGAGAGTCCCTTGGACTGCAAGGAGATCCAACCAGTCCATTCTAAAGGAGATCAGCGCTGGGTGTTCATTGGAAGGACTGATGCTAAAGCTGAAACTCCAATACTTTGGCCAACTCGTGAGAAGAGTTGACTCATTGGGAAAGACTCTGATGCTGGAAGGGGTTGGGGGGGCAGGAGGAGAAGGGGACGACAGAGGATGAGATGGCTGGATGGCATCACCGACTCGATGCACATGAGTTTGAGTAAACTCCAGGAGTTGGTGATGAACAGGGAGGCCTGGCGTGCTGCGATTCATGGGGTCGCAAAGAGTCGGACGTGACTAAGTGACTGAACTGAACTGAACTGAACCACCATGTCACCTAATTTGGTACACCTGAAATGCTATGTCAATAAGATTATTCACTCTTTTAGGTTCACTTTTAATCAGTGCTAAGAAATACCAAATGCCTGTGGGTATATAGGAGAAAAGTTTAAAAATTTTTCTTCCTTCTCTGAAAAGTAAAATGCTGAGAATTAATTCCTAGTCAAATTGTGTGGCCTTGCTCAGTAAATAAAGAAACTAAGTAAAGTGATCTCAAGCATTTGTTCTTCTGAAAATGTTAAATACCTTGGAACTGCCCAAAAAGTAGTAGAAAATGGTTTCTTATTCATTCACAGCTATCATTTCATTTGAAAAAATACTATGGTTAGCTTTTATCAAGTCTTTCAAAACATTTCCACCAAATATTCCAGATGGCTGTATACTCCTGACGTTAAGATGACCAAAAGTTTTTAACATCTGTTGTGTGGCTGAATATGGAAAATGAGTTTTGGGGTCTCAGTGCCCCAGATGTGTGATGTCTGAACACAATAACGAAAATAGCTATCATATCATATACTGCTAATTATGTATCAGACACTATTCTCATTTAATATTTAATATTATTAATTGTGAGAATTATTGTTATTCTCACAATAACCATATAAGGTAGATATTACTATTATCACCTATTACAATTAAAGCAAATTGGTTTCAGAGGAGCAGACTGAAATGCCCAATCTCATACAGCTGGTATGGGCTACCCTGGTAGCTCAGCTGGTAAAGAATCTGCTGCAATGCAGGAGATTCCTGGGTCAATTTCTTGGTCAGGAAGATCCACTAGAGAAGGGATAGGCTACCCACTCCAGTATTCTTGGGCTTCCCTGATGGGTCAGTTGATAAAAGAATCTGCCCAGACCTGGGTTCAATCCCTGGGTAGTGAAGATCCCTTGGAGAAAGGAACAGCTACCCACTCCAGTATTCCGGCCTGGAGAATCCTGTGGACTGTACAGTCCATGGGATAAAGAGTTAGACATGACTGAGCAACTTTCACTTTCACTTCATATAACCGGTAAGTTGTAGAGATATGATTTGAATAGAGAATTGCTTCCAGGCTGTCTCTTTTCAGGTACTTGGTCACTGTGGTCCTTAAGAGCATTCCTGAGGAGTCTGATGTCCATTCTCTATATCTGCATCTCTACTCCTGTCCTGCAAATAGGTTCATATCATTTTTCAAGATTCTGCATATATGTATTAATATGAAAGTGAAAGTGTTAGTTGCTCAGTTGTGTCTGACTCTTTATGACCCCGTGGACTATAGCCCACCAGACTTCTCTGTCCATAGACTTCTCCAGGAAAGAATACTGGATTTCCATTTCCTTCTCCAGGGGTCCTTCCCCACCCAGGAATCAAACCTGGGTCTCCTGCATTGCAAGCAGATTCTTTACCGTTTGAGCCACCAGAGAAGCCCTATGTATTAATATACAATATATGTTTTTCTCTTTCTGACTTATTTCACTCTGTGTGATAGACTCTAAGTCCATCCATATCTCTAAGGATGACCCAATTTCATTCCTTTTTATGGCTGAGCTAAGTAATAACAGGTATAGTGCTATGTCCTGGATGATAAGCCTATTGGACTTTGGCAGCAATGCCCCAAGAGAAGCTGTCTCTCAGCAGGAAAGTATTCCACATGTTTATGAACTGAAAAAAATACATCCTTTAATACATTTTTAAAAACTAGTTATCCTAAGTGATAAATCTAGGTATTTATCTAAGGATTGAATTGAAGAAGGTAAACAAAAAGAAAACATAAACAATAAAATGTGGAGAAACTATCCAGAAAAGTATTCTGGGGTTGAGGTGGTTTGGTACTAGGTAGGACTGACATGTTGGCATTAACACATTTTATGTAACAACATCAATATCTGTATTCTAAGACATATACAATTCATCCATTTAAACTATATGATTTAAGGGTTTTGGGTATATTCACACAGATACATAGCCATAAGCACAATCAACGGTAGAACATTTTCATCATCTCAAAAAGAAACTCTGTACAACATAGTGCCTATAGTTAACAGCAATACAATACACTTTAAAATCTGTTTAAGCAGGTAGATCTCACAATAAGTGTTCTTACCACTAAAAATTTTAAAAAGCAAGAAGACCCAAGATATATTTTGGAGGTTCAAGATGTTTTTATTATTTTATTTGTGATGATGGTATTGGTGTATGCTTAGGTCCAAACTCAAAATAAATATATTAATATATATATATATATTAAAGAGACAATAAACTGTGAAAAATTCTGAAAGAGATGGGAATACCAGACCACCTGACCTGCCTCTTGAGAAACCTATATGCAGGTCAGGAAGCAATAGTTAGAACTGGACATGGAACAACAAACTGTTTCCAAATAGGAAAAGGAGTACATCAAGGCTGTATATTGTCACCCTGCTTATTTAACTTATATGCAGAGTACGTCATGAGAAATGCTGGGCTGGAAAAAGCACAAGCTGGAATCAAGATTGCCGGGAGAAATATCAATAACCTCAGATATGCAGATGACACCACCCTTATGGCAGAAAGTGAAGAGGAACTCAAAAGCCTCTTGATGAAAGTGAAGGTGGAGAGTGAAAAAGTTGGCTTTTAAGCTCAACATTCAGAAAACGAAGATCGTGGCATCTGGTCCCATCACTTCATGGAAGATGGATGGGGAAACAGTGGAAACAGTGTCAGACTTTATTTTTTTGGGCTCCAAAATCACTGCAGATGGTGACTGCAGCCATGAAATTAAAAGACACTTACTCCTTGGAAGGAAAGTTATGACCGACTTAGATAGCATACTGAAAAGCAGAGACATTACTTTGCCAATAAAGTTCCATCTGGTCAAGGCTATGGTTTTTCCAGTGGTCATGTACGGATGTGAGAGTTGGATTGTGAAGAAAGCTGAGCGCCAAAGAATTGATGCTTTTGAACTGTGGTGTTGGAGAAGACTCTTGAGAGTCCCTTGGACTACAAGAAGATCCAACCAGTCCAAGCCCTGAGTGTTCTTCAGAAGGAATGATGCTGAAGCTGAAACTCCAGTACTTTGGCCACCTCATGCGAAGAGTTGACTCACTGGAAAAGACTCTGATGCTGGGAGGGATTGTGGGCAGGAGGAGAAGGGGACGACAGAGGATGAGATGGCTGGATGGCATCACCGACTCGATGGACGTGAGTTTGAGTGAACTCCAGGAGTTGGTGATGGACAGGGAGGCCTGGCGTGCTGCAATTCATGGGGTCGCAAAGAGTCGGACACGACTGAGCAACTGAACTGAACTGAACTGAAAGAGGTATAATTTTTGCATATTAAGAATGTTTTAAATAGTTGAACATTAAAGTATTTTTTAATTTCAAATAGATTTTGTAAATCTTGAAAAGATTTTGTAGAAAGTTTTCATAAATGTTGAAAATTAAAGGTTATTAAAGAGATATGATACTTAGCTAGTGTGGAATCAATGTCCTTTAAAGGAGATATCACAACATTTGCCATAATTTTAATAAGGTCTACTGATTAGATGATAGTATTATGTCATGTGAAATATTTTAAATGTGTGGGTCTACATTTGTACTCCTAAGTAAGAAGTTGGAACTAACTTCCTTTGAGCATCTGCTGTACCAAAATTTGATGGATTTATTTATAAGTTTTATTTTAAGAAATATTATGTAAATTTTGGGCTTCTCTGGTGCTTCAGTGGTAAAGCACCCACCTGTCAATCCAGGAGACAAGGGTTTGATCCCTGGGTCAGGAAGATCTCCTGGAGAAGCAAATGGCAACCCCCTCCATTATTTGTGCCTGGGAAATCCCACGAACAGAGGAGCCTGGTGGGCTGTAGTCCATAGTGTCACAAAAGAGTTGGACATGACTAAGTGAGTAAACAACAACAACAAATGTAAATTTTACCTTTTTTAAAATTATGTGTAATAGTTATCTACAGCTGTGAAAAAAAAATTATTCCAAAATAAGTAGCTTAAGACAAGAAATATTTTATTTTTTAAGGCTTAATTCTTATTTTATTTTTTAATATAAATTTATTTATTTTAATTGTAGGCTAATTACTTTACAATATTATATTGGTTTTGCCGTAGATCAACATGAATCCACCACGGGTATACACGTGATCCCCATCCTGAACCTCCTCTACCTCCCTCCCCGTACGATCCCTCTGGGTCATCCCAGTGCACCAGCCCCAAGCATCCTGTATCCTGCATTGAACCTGGACTGGTGATTCGTTTCATATATGATATTATACATGTTTCAATGCCATTTTCCCAAATCATCCCACCCTCTCCCTCTCCCACAGAGTCCAAAAGACTGTTCTATACATCTGTGTCTCTTTTGCTGTCTCGTACACAGGGTTATCGTTACCATCTTTCTAAATTCCATATATATGCATTAGTATACTGTATTGGTGTTTTTCTTTCTGGCTTACTTCACAATGTTTAATAGGCTCCAGTTTCATCCACCGCATTAGAACTGATTCAAATGTATTCTTTTTAATGGCTGAGTAATACTCCATTGTGCATATGTACCACAGCTTTCTTATCCATTCATCTGCTGATGCACATCTAGATTGCTTCCATGTCCTGGCTATTATAAACAGTGCCGCGATGAACATTGGGGTACACGTGTCTCTTTCAGTTTTGGTTTCCTCAGTGTGTATGCCCAGTAGTGGGATTGCTGGGTCATAAGGCAGTTCTATTTCCAGTTTTTTAAGGAATCTCCACACTGTTCTCCATAGTGGCTGCACTATTTTGCATTCCCACCAACACCCTCTCCAGCATTTATTGCTTGTAGACTTACGGATTGCAGCCATTCTGACTGGCATGAAATGGTACCTCATTGTGGTTCTGATTTGCATTTCTCTGATAATGAGTGATGTTGAGCATCTTTTCATGTGTTTGTTAGTCATCTGTATGTCTTCTTTGGAGAAATGTCTGTTTAGTTCTTTGGCCCATTTTTTGATTGGGTCATTTATTTTTAAATCTTGAATTTTCTCAAGGTTAAAAATTCAAAAGCAGCTGAGCTGGGAACCTCATTATTGCAGTCAAGATGTTGACTTCGGATGTGGCCTTGGACTTGGGCTGGAGAATCCTCTTCCGAAGTAACTCACTCATGTGGCTGATAATTTGGTGCTGGTTGATGGTGTGAAACAGTTACTGGGCAGGTGGGCCTATCCATTAGTCAGTTCAGTTCAGTCGCTCAGTCGTGTCCAACTCTTTGCAACTCCATGAATCGCAGCACGCCAGGCCTCCCTGTCCATCACCAACTCCCGGAGTTCACTCAGACTCACGTCCATCGAGTCTGTGATGCCATCCAGCCATCTCATCCTCTGTCATCCCCTTCTCCTCCTGCCCCCAATCCCTCCCAGTATCAGTCTTTTCCAATGAGTCAACTCTTCGCATGAGGTGGCCAAAGTACTAGAGTTTCAGCTTTAGCATCATTCCTTCCAAAGAAATCCCAGGGCTGATCTCCTTCAGAATGGACTGGTTGGATCTCCTTGCAGTCCAAGGGACTCTCAAGAGCCTTCTCCAACACTACAGTTCAAAAGCATCAATTCTTTGGCGCTCAGCTTTCTTCACAGTCCAACTCTCACATCCGTACATGACCACTGGAAAAACCATAGCCTTGACTAAAGGGACCTTTGTTCGCAAAGTAATGTCTCTGCTTTTCAATATGCTATCTAAGTCGGTCATAACTTTTCTTCCAAGGAGTAAGCGTCTTGTAATTTCATGGCTGCACTCACCATCTGCAGTGATTTTGGAGCCCAGAAAAATAAAGTCTGACACTGTTTCCACTGTTTCCCCATCTTTTTCCCATGAAGTGATGGGACCGGATGCCATGATCTTCGTTTTCTGAATGTTGAGCTTTAAGCCAACTTTTTCACTCTCCACTTGCACTTTCTAATTCCTCTTCACTTTCTGCCATAAGGGCGGTGTCATCTGCATATCTGAGGTTATTGATATTTCTCCCAGCAATCTTGATTCCAGTTTGTGCTTCTTTCAGCCCAGCGTTTCTCATGATGTACTCTGCGTATAAGTTAAATAAGCAGGGTGACAATATGCAGCCTTGACGTACTCCTTTTCCTATTTGGAACCAGTCTGTTGTTCCATGTCCAGTTCTAACTGTTGTTATCCATAGGACTGCTTAATTGTCCTCATGTTTGTTGATCTTCAGAATGAATGATCCAAGAGAGAGAGAACCAAGTAGAAATTCTATACTTTCAATGGTCTAGCTTCAGAAGTCACTTGGCATCCCTTCCACTACCATCTAATCATAGAAACAAATCATTAAGTCTGGAATTTTTCAGTTGAACAGAAAGCATATAGTACTTCATATAGTGGTCTAATAAACAGACTAATTATTTAGAACTAGTTAGTTAGAACATGGCTTCTACCTTTTAAAGGAAGCAGGGGAGTCAGAGATTTTATAAACATATTCTAAAACCACCATCTTATATATTCAGCTTTCAAGGTGAAATACTTTATTTGAACAATCAAAAAGTCTTGATACTGAGTATAGTTTCATTTCTCAAAGTATTTATATATAATTCAACTGACTCTAAGCCTACTTATTTGGATAACAGATGAAATGGAAGATAATGGAAAATGATGTTTGCAGGAATCTAAAGTAACCAGGATTTGCAGATAGTTTTGTGATTAAAATGAAACAGAAAAAGACCCTTGCAAAATAATCTTCAAAAATCACCAAACCTCATTGACTTTTGAGGCTTTTCCATCCTGGTCTCATCCTTGTATAATTTCTCTAGTCATTATGTCACATATCACATTTTATAGTTGAATTTTAATTATGCAAACATTAGTTCATTGCATATCAATCAGCCTTTGCTAGTGACTTAAAACAAAAACAATTTATTGTTTCTCACTTTTCTGTGCGGGGTTAGCACTTCTGGTCTGGGGTGGTTAAACTGAGGACTGGGTGATCTAGTTTGGCTTTACCCCAGTGGCTGGAACTGGAGCATGGATGGCTGGAATGTTTGTGCTTCTCTCTAAACACTGTTTTGGTAGGGAGAATAGAACATTTGAGCCTCTCTCTCTGGTTTCTCTCCTAGAAGCTAGCCTATGCTTTTCACTTGATGCTCTAAGGGTTCTTAGCAAAAAGAGAGAATAAGCCTCAATATTAAGTCAGGATTCTCCAGAGAAAAAGAACCAATAGGATACATATATACATAGATTTACATAAAGAAAATTTATTATAGAAATTGACATGAGGTTATGGAGGCTGAGAAGTCCCACAACCTGCCCTCGGCAAGATGTAAAATTAGGACAGCTAATAGTGTAAGTCAGTTGGCGTGAAAAGGCCCAAGAAGGGAGATGGAGAAAGAGTTGATGTAATTTCCAATTCGCCTGAAAGCCAGAAGTAGAAGATGGGTGTCTCAACCCAAGCAGAGAAAAAGACGGGAAATTTGCCCTTATTCCCCCTTTTTCTTCTATTTGGTCCTTTAAGGTATTGGTGATGCCAACCCACATTGGGGTGGCTTCAGTTTCCTCTCACCAATTCAAATGCTAATCCCTTGTGGACACACCCAGAAATAATGTTTTTCTAGCTACCTGATCAACCCACTCCAGTATTCTTGTCTGGAAAATTCCATGGACAGAGAGGCCTGGCAGGCTACAGTTCATGGGGTCACAGAGTCAGACACAACTGAGCACATTGCACACTGGGCATCCCTTAGCCCAGTCAGTTCAGTTCCGTTGCTGTCGTGTCTGACTCTTTGCAACCCCATGAACCGCAGCACGATAGGCCTTCCGGTGCATCACCAACTCCTGGAGTCCACCAAAACCAATGTCCATTGTGTTAGTGATGCCATCCAACCATCTCCTCCTCTGTCGTCCCCTTCTCCTCCTGCCCTCAATCTTTCCCAGCATCAGGGTCTTCTCAAATTACACATAAAATTAACCATCACTGGCACCAGTGTACAAAGACTTTTCAAGCCTCTGCTTGAATTGTTTGCTAATGTTCCATTGACCAATGGAGAAGGCAATGGCAACCCACTCCAGTACTCTTGCCTGGAAAATCCCTTGGATGGAGGAGCCTGGTAGGCTACAGTCCATGGGTCACGAAGAGTCAGACACAACTGAGCGACTTCACTTCCACTTTTCACTTTCATGCATTGGAGAAGGAAATGGCAACCCACTCCAGTGTTCTTGCCTGGAGAATCCCAGGGATGGCGGAGCTTGGTGGGCTGCCGTCTGTGGGGTCGCACAGAGTCGGACAGGGCTGAAGCAACTTAGCAGCGCAGCAGCAGCATTGACCAAAACAAGTTACATGGGCAAGCCCAGATACAATGGGTGAAGAAATAAAGTTCACTGCTTAAGATGACCAGCAAAGTCACATTTCAGATGAATATGCATATAGGAATAAGAAGAGTTTTCAATTATCTACCACACACTGTTTCTAGTACTCTTGCCTGGAAAATCACATGGACGGGGGAGCCTGGAAGGGCTATGGGGTTGCACAGAGTCAGACATGACTGAGGCAACTTAGCAGCAGCAGCAGTGATTATTACAATTTTTTATATTTTCTATTATTATATTTATTATAATATACATCTATTATTACATATTATTATATTTCTATTCTATTATTACAATATTTTTATATTTTATATTTTATATTGCAGTATAGTCAATTAACAATGTTGTAATAGTTTCAGACTGACAACAAAGGGACTCAGTCATACATATACACGAATCCATTCTCCCCTAAACCCTTCTCCCATCTGGGCTGCCACATAACATTGAACAGTTCCTGTGCTATACATTACAACCTCGTTGGTTATCTGTTTTAAATATAGCAGTGTGTACATGTTGATTCCAAACTCCCTAACTATCCTTTCTCCACATTCTTCTCCCTTGACAACCATAAACTTGTTCTTGAAGTGGGTGAGTCTGTTTCTCTTTTGTAGATAAGTTGATTTGTATCATTTCTTTTTATAATCTGCATATAAGGAATATCATATGATATTTCTCCTTCTGTGTCTCACTTATTTCACTCAGAATAACAATCTCTAGGTCCATGATGTTGCTGCAAATGACATTAGTTCATTCTTCTTAATGGCTGAGTAATATTCTATTGTATATATGTACCACATATTCTTTATCCATTCTGTCAATGGACATTTAGGCTGCTTCCACATCTTAGCTACTATAAGTAGTACTACAATTAACACTGAAGTACTTGGACACTTTCAGACCATGTTTTTCTCAGGATATACGCCCAGGAGTGGGATTGCTGAATCATATGGTAGCACTATTTTTAGTCTTTAAGGAACCTCCATACTGTTCTTCACAGTGGCTGTACCAGTTTACATTCCCACCAACAATGTAGGAGTGTCCCCTTCTCTCTACACCCTCTCCAGTGTATATTTTTTGTGGATTTTTTGATGGGTGTGAGGTGATATCTCATTATATTAATTTCTATTTGCATTTCTCTAATAATGTTCAAGCTGGTTTTAGAAAAGGCAGAGGAACCAGAGATCAAATTGCCAACATCCGCTGGATCATCGAAAATGCAAGAGAGTTCCAGAAAAACATCTATTTCTGCTTTATTGACTATGCCAAAGCCTTTGACTGTGTGGATCACAATAAACTGTGGAAAATTCTGAAAGAGATGGGAATACCAGACCATCTGACCTGCCTCTTGAGAAACCTATATGCAGGTCTGGAAGCAATAGTTAGAACTGGACATAGAACAACAGACTGGTTCCAAATAGGAAAAGGAGTACGTCAAGGCTGTATACTGTCACCCTGCTTATTTAACTTATACGCAGAGTACATCATGAGAAACGCTGGGATGGAAGAAGCACAAGCTGGAATCAAGATTGCCGGGAGAAATATCAATAACTTCAGATATGCAGATGACACCACCCTTATGGCAGAAAGTGAAGAGGAACTCAAAAGCCTCTTGATGAAAGTGAAAGAGGAGAGTGAAAAAGTTGGCTTAAAGCTCAACATTCATAAAACGAAGATCATGGCATATGGTCCCATCACTTCATGGGAAATAGATGGGGAAACAGTGGAAACAGTGTCAGACTTTATTTTTTTGGGCTCCAAAATCACTGCAGATGGTGACTGCAGCCATGAAATTAAAAGACGCTTACTCCTTGGAAGGAAAGTTATGACCAAACTAGATAGCATACTGAAAAGCAGAGACATTACTTTGCCAATAAATTTCCATCTAGTCAAGGCTATGGTTTTTCCAATGGTCATGTATGAATGTGAGAGTTGGATTGTGAAGAAAGCTGAGCACCAAAGAATTGATGCTTTTGAACTGTGGTGTTGGAGAAGGCTCTTGAGAGTCCCTTGGACTGCAAGGAGATCCAACCAGTCCATCCTGAAGGAGATCAGTCCTGGGTGTTCTTTGGAAGGAATGATGCTGAAGCTGAAACTCCAGTCCTTTGGCCACCTCATGTGAAGCATTGACTCATTGGAAAAGACTCTGATGCTGGGAGGGATTGGAGGCAGGTGGAGAAGGAGACGAAAGGATGAGATGGCTGCATGGCATCACTGACGCGATGGTCGTGAGTTTGAGTGAACTCTGGATGCTGGTGATGGACAGGGAGGCCTGGCATGCTGTGATTCATGGGGTCACAAAGAGTCGAACACAACTGAGCTACTGAACTGACTGACTGACTGATAGCTACTTCAGATTGACCATTCCTTCTAAGAGGAAAACCATATGGAATGCTTAGAACAGGTCCTTGGGACTTGACCAGCTTCATAGGTTTAAATGAATTTGACCTGTGGCACTTGATGTTGAAGCACCAGCCTACAGATGTGTTTGCAAAATTGGGAAATTGCGTCTCATATTACAACGACAATGTTAAAAAACTTTTGCTTCCATGTAAGAATTTTCTTAGTTGATGTGAGACCACAACGTAGTAAACTTGGAAATGTGGATATTATTCAAACTGAATAAGGGTGAAAAAAAACAACTCTCAATTTCCTCAGTCCTCATATTTCCATAACATTGTTTATGTTACCATCAACCAAAGAGTTGGGAACAGAATTGTTATTGTCCATGAAAGCCTGCAGTAATGAATTTTTACACCCTTAAAAGAGGCCCTTGGAGGAACTGGAGATTATCCAGAGAAAGGTAATTAGAGAGAAAAAAAAATTAATGCTGGGAGTTTTCTGAGAAGTTAAGGCTACTTAACCTAGAGGGGAAAAAAAGTCTGAAAGGTTTTTACATTAATGAAATTATGAAGAAGGTGTTGAGCAGCTGTTCTCTGACTCTGTAGAGCACTGGCCTAAAGAAAAAATAATCTTGACAGGTAACATTAGATGTATCAGCTGAAATGTAATTCCAAAAATCTTGACTCTAAGGGTTGTTAATCAGTGAATGGTACTAAATCTGCTTAGGATGTCTCAAAGAACAAAACCGAAAATCAATTTTCTGAGTTTCATAGCTTGTAATTCTGCCCCAAGGATGGTGGCTGGACTCTGTTTCTTCATTTATCAATCAAAATAGCAATTGTTGAGCCTCTGCTACGTGTCAGACACTGTTTGTGTGAGCATATAAGGAAGGCGCTGTCCCATTCCTCAGGCTTCTTCCTAGAGCTAGGATGTCTCCTGCACCCAGCTCTGTGCTCTGCATCCAGTGATTTCTAAACTACTTCTGGGTCAAACATTTTTCTGACATCTTGGCTGGAATATAATTTCAGGAATTTGTGCCTTGATGGTCAAATGAAAAGTATGCCGAGAATTACCTGCAAGGCTCTGGCCTGTCGGCATGTTACAATTTATGTTTCTGTCAAAAAATACAGAGGGAAATTGGTGGGTTTGTTTTCTTCCCCCTGAAATACCAATGAATCGGAATAGACTACCTTATATTTTTGGCTGCTCATTTCAATTAATTTAAAACCCTGAGCTTTGGTGATCAAAACTGATGATTTCTTGCCCAGCAAGGTCACTTGTTTTCTAACTCTGGCCAGCAGACCTGTAGGTATTCCTGATACCAGCAAGATTGAGTGAGAGAGAAGGAATGAGCTTAGGCACAGGCAAAATCTTTCATTTAGGCTGAATTTCCTAGGCAGAAATACAAGCCAAAATATAAGGATACTGATAGAAAATCATTAGAATTACATTAATCTACAAATCTAAAAATACAGCATTTCAGTTCAAGTAATAGAACCACCCTCTATTTTTTCATTAATATACACCAAAGAAAAACTCAAAGTTATAAATTCAAGTAGAGATATTTCAATAATCTTTCCCAGCCTTATGCAAAGGAGTCAAATTTTACCATACTCTTTAACAGACTCTTATTCAAAATTCTAGTGTAATTAATATATTATTAATAGATTATAGTATAAAATGTTAGTCAAAATATGTTTTGAAATAGTTGAACTTTGTCCTTTTAAAGAACACTAAAAAGTGGACTTAACTGAAAACATTTTGTTCAGGTATATCATATCTTTCTTCAAAATATCATGTAAGAAATTCTATTTCTGACTTTCAAATAGAACATGCAGTTTCATTTTAATTCAGCAACTGTTTATCAAATGTTTTACTAATGGACTACAGGAAATCAGTGGATTAATACCATGTGAAATGTAAACATGAGTATAATGTACAGTCGCTATCCTCAGTTAGCATACAGTACAACAGATTAAAATTTTCCAAATCTATGATGTACTGTACAGATTAAAATACGATAAAAGCCATGTATTGTAAACGATACAATACATACTCAACATTGATACTCACCATTGCAAATGATAAAAACTGGCCTAAGAGGGGCAAATGGCTTTGGGAAAGGAAGACTATATTGCTTCACAAACTGCAAATTTTGCAAACATTAGTGAGTCCAGACCCAGCTGGATCCAGATATTCAAACCATGCTGATAGAAATCTGTCTCTGGCTAATTCTTAGCTCCCCTTGATTCAGGATTGACTCAGGCAGGCTCTCTGATGTGTTAGTAAAATAACCACTAATAGTTTCAGTTTGTATTCTACCAGATTATCAAACCGAGAGCTAGGCAATTTTCCCTGTAAGTTTTTATAGGCCAGTGTCACTGATTTATTCAGTCATTTAAGTGCATACTAAATATTAGGCAGTATTTCAGGTTTAAGGGCTTGACTAATGAACAAAATAGACGAAGCTTCTGTCCTCATGCAGCTCATATTCGAGCAGGGGAAAATATACATTAGACATACAGATATAAACATGTAAAATTATTATGCTAACGGCTGTAATGAAAAGTAAAGTGAGGCAAGTGATACAAAGTGATTCACCTGCCAAGTTTGTGTTGCCTGTTCATCCCTGAAGCATTTAAGGGGCTGTTTCGGAGGCCTGGAATCTGTAACCATCTCTGTTAACAAGATGAATGCCCTCAATACCACCCAGATCATCTGGAGAAGAATATGGGATAAATGCTCCCCCAAGAGAAATTCAAGCTGTTGTCACTAGAAGACATAGCTTCTCAAGTGACAAAACTAACTCCTCCTCTTACAAGCCTTATCTCAGCAAATACCAGCTTCATTTTTCCAGTTTTTCAGACCAAAATTTTGAATCATTCCTCACTCTTCTTTCTTAAGATAGAATACATAACCCATCATCAGGTCTATCGCCTATCGCCTATGCTATAGCCTATTCTGGATGTTGCTATAAATTGAAATATACAATATATGGTCTTTTGTGCTGTTTCTTTTACTTAGTATAATAGTTTTCATAGTTTTTCCATATTAGCATGTATTGATATTTCATTCCATTTAGATACACCACGTTTTCTTTATCCATTTACCCATTAAGGGACATTTGTTTTACTTCAACCTTTTGGCTATTGTAAGTAGTCATGCAATGAACATCCATGGACAAGCATAGTTTGAACACCTGTTTTCAATTCTTTTGCATATATACCTAGGAAGAGAGTTGCTGGATCATACAGTAATTCTATATTTAATGTTTTAAGGAACTGCCAGTTCTCCACAGTGGCTTCACAATTTTACATTCATGGGTGGCACTAGTGGTAGAGAACCCACCTGCAATGCAGGAGACATTGGAGACACAGGGTCAGTCCCTGGGTCGGCAAGATACCCTGGAGAAGGGAATGGCAAACCACTCCAGTATTCTTGCCTGGAGAATCCCATGGACAGAGGAGCCTAATGGGCTATAGCCTGTGGGATTACAAAGAGTTGGACATGACTGAAGTGACTTAGCACATCAGCAATACACACAAGAGTATCAGTTTATTCACGTCCTGGCCAAAGTTTGTTATTTGAGGGGTTTTGTTTTATCTTTTAACCATCCCTAGTAGAGGATGAGATGGCTGGATGGCATCACCGACTTGATGGACGTGAGTTTGAGTGAAGTCTAGGAGTTGGTGATGGACAGGGAGGCCTGGGGTGCTGCACTTCATGGGGTCACAAAGAGTCAGACATGACTGAGCGACTGAACTGAACTGAGTGGGTATGAAGTGATATCTCACTATGGGTTTTATTTGCATGGATGTGAGAATTTGACTGTGAAGAAAGCTGAGCGCTGAAGAATTGATGCTTTTGAACTGTGGTGCTGGAGAAGACTCTTGAGAGTCCCTTGGACTGCAAGGAGATCAAACCATCCATCCTAAAGGAGACCAATCCTGGGTGTTCATTGGAAGGACTGATGCTAAAGCTGAAACTCCAATACTTTGGCCACCTCATGTGAAGAGTTGACTCACTGGCAGGAGGAGAAAGGGACGACAGAGGATGAGATGGCTGGATGGCATCACCGACTCGATGCACATGAGTGTGAGTGAACTCCGGGAGTTAGTGATGGACAGGGAGGCTGGGTGTCCTGCGATTCATGGGGTCACAAAGAGTAGGACACGACTGAGCAACTGAACTGAACTGAACTGAATGACTAATTATGTTTAGCATCTTTTCATATGCTTCTTGGTCATCTGTGTATCTTCTCTGAAAAAATGTTTACTGAAGTGCTTTGCCATTTTTTGACTGAGATGTTGGTGTTTTTGTTGTTAAATTACAATTTTTTATTATACTTTGCATACTCGACCTTTATCAGATACATGATTTACAAATATTTCTCCCATTCTTTTGACTGTCTTTTCACTTTCCTGACAGTGTCCTTTGATGTGTGAAAAGTTTTAATTTTTATGAAATCCAATGTATCTAATTTTCTTTTATCACTTGTGCTTTTGGTGTCATATATGGAGAAGGCAATGGCACCCCACTCCAGTACTTTTGCCTGGAAAATCCCATGGACGGAGGAGCCTGGTGGGCTACAGTCCATGGGGTCGTGAAGAGTTGGACATGACTGAGCGACTTCACTTTCACTTTTCACTTTCGTGCATTGGAGAAGGCAATGGCAACCCACTCCAGTGTTCTTGCCTGGAGAATCCCAGGGATGGGGGAGCCTGGTGGGCTTCCGTCTATGGGGTCGCACAGAGTCGGACACGACTGAAGCGACTTTGCAGCAGCAGCTTGCCTACACCAAGATTCTGAAACTTAATGTTGTGATTTCTTCTAAGTTTTACAATTTCAACTCTCACATTTTAGTTCTTTGATCCATTTTGAGTTAATGCTTGTACATAGTTTGGGGTAGATATAACATACTCTATTTTGTAATTTACTTATTTATTCTGTTTATTGTCCGTGCTTCCCACTAGAATGTAAGAGTCACCAGGGTGGGAAAGCGTTTTGTTCACTACTCAACATCTAGCATAGCTAATAGTGACTTTCACATAGTAGAGGTACATTATTTGTGAAATTAATAAATTAATTGGCCAAAAGTATTCCAAAGGAAAGGAAGCTAAAATGATCTTACATCAATATGTGCATGTGTGCTAAGTTGCTTCAGTCATGTCCAACTCTTTGCGAACCTGTGGACTTAGCCCGCCAGGCCCCTCTCCTGTCCAGGGGATTTTCCAGGCAAGAGAACTGGAGTGGGTTGCCATAACCTCCCTCAGGGGATCTTCCTGATCCAGGGATCAAAACCGTGTCTCATGTTTCCTGCATTGGCAGGCAGGTTCTTTACCACTAGCAACACCTGGAAGCCCTATATATTACTATTTAAAAGGTTATCTCTGATGAGCAAAAGTTCAAAAAATTTTACCAGCCCTTCAAAAACCTACTGTAAACACAATAGTTCACTTGATTTTTGTTCTATAATGAACTAAGTCACTTGTAGTTTTTTAAAGTTTCTTTTCCTTTATAATTTGAAAACCTCATGCAGTATTTGGAGATTGCTATTAAAAAAGATATACATCAAATTACAATTACATTTTGATCATCTTGAACACCCTGAATCTTAAAATCCCCTAGAGGAATCAACTGGCCAATAACCAAATGAAAATCTGATGTTCAGAATCATAAAAGACAAATACGTAATTTTGGAATTTTACCTACTCTAATTTGTTCATTTACTGAGAATGTATCAGATACTACATTAGGTGCTGGTAGGAAAATAAAATTATAACAAGTTCTCAAACTTTTCACCTTAGGAAAATGAAATGCCCACAAAATATTAAGTTACACCCTTAATATTAGAAAGAATAAAAACGCAGTCCAGTATACAAAAGCATTACTATTGGAGAAGCAAGCAAAGTGTCCAAGAACTGATGGAAAATATTTAATTGTGCCAGCAGTTGCCTATCAGTCATCTTGAGTCTGTTTCCTATGAACATTAAGAGACAATTTCTCTCTGAGCTCTCCTCTCCAATACTCCAAAATTTCCCTGCACTTTATTCCCTCTGAGGTCTGACAAGTTTCTGAATCTTCCTACACTGTGCTTTTGGCCCATGTAATCTTTCCTCTAGCAAGTTGAGGTGAAAGGAGCTGATGTCCAGATTCTGTGGAAGATAAAGGAATATTGTCCTCCCCAGTTCAGCCTCCATGAAAATAATTTATGAAACAAATAAATTCCTTTCCTGCTGATTTTCCTCATTGCCTAACTCCTCTTAGTATGCTGTGAAAATATCTTTCTCTTTCATCTTCCTCCCCAAATGAAATACAGAACAAATAAGTAAAATAACTCTAACCTAGTTGTACATGGCCCAGGACCTCAGAAATGGTGTGGTTATGTGCTTTCTTCCTAAAAAAATGAGGACAGAGTGTATTACAAAGCTATTTTTTATAATATCAACTTTTAATATTACTAGTATAACCATAATAAATGAAAAATCAAGCTCTCTATTAAGGCAAACTTTTGGATCTTTGGATGTCATTTTCTTTCTCAAAAAGCTTGGTTTTTAATATTCTTGTCTCTTTAACTTAAAGTCACTTTTGAAACTTAAGCCTGAATAGCTTCTTTATTTTTTCTGAGTGGTCCATGGGCTCTGGGAATGGTGGAATCACAGTCCAAAATGATTGATGGGATATAATAAAATAAATAAGGTATATTTAAAAAAATAATGTATATTTTAAAAATATTTTTATATTGGACTTTAAACTTCTTAAGGATACTGTCCATGACAAGTTAATTTTGGTATTATCCTAATTATATATAGTAAGCCCTCAATTAGTGTTTGAGTGAATTAAAGAACCATGTCTTTTCTTAATCAAGTTCAGATTCCAATCTTAATAAAGACTGAATATAGAAAGAAGTTGCTTCTCAGTCAAATGTGTGTGTGTATACCAGTGTGCATTTGCATAAGAACCTTGAGCAAGAAAGAGAAATTCCATGTGAAATCCAAGAAAGAAAAAACACTCTGGTACCCAAGACATGCTGATTCCAGAGAGAATGAACAACAAGAATAGAACTTAAAAACCAACTATTTGTTCTTCCTCTGATCTTGCTAGATCTCTAACTAGACTAGACTTTTGCAGCTGAAGGACAGCTCTTGAGACGTGGCTAACAGGAGTTCCCTTTTATTTTCATCAAACATACTAAGCTTATTTCTGCTTTAGGAAGTTTGCACTAGTGTTTGCATAGCTCATTGATACTCATCCTACAGGTCTTCTCTTAAATGTCACCTCCTCCCAAATCCTTCCCTAACAACCTGATTGACACATTATAATCTCTACCCTCCTGTAGCCAAAACCCACCGCTCAGTCACATCACCTATGTTGATTTTTTAAACATGTACCAGTTTTTCATGTACTTCTTAACTGTGCTTCAACCCTCCTCAACTTCTACCCACATCATTTACTAGCTATATGACCTTGCTGATTTAATGTCTATGCTAGTCTCTTTATTCTGTAAAATGTGAATAAAAATAGTACTTGTCTCCGAGGGTAGTTTAGAAGACTTAAGTGAGATAATATTAATACATGTAACATAATTAGGACAATATCTGGCATACAATAAACGTAAAAAACAGCTTTTGTTAAATGAAAGAGTAAACATATGAGCAAACAAATTCTTTGAAGCAAAGAACCATATCTTGCAAAATTCTATGTATTAAGTATTGTGTAAAATCTTTAAATCTCAAGCCAACTTATTAATAATATCTCACCTTGTGTCTAATCTCCACAAAATGATTAAGAAGGCAAAACTGTGAAGTTATTTCTTTTTTCAGCAATTAAACAGGTTCTTCCTCTGCATACCACAGGGCTTAAGACCCTGTCCTTCACCAATTTTCTCCCCAGCCCCCATACCTTTGCTGACTTCAAATGTTAATGCCTCTGTTAATGACCATATATGTTATCCTCACAGGGCCTTCTAGGAATAATGAGTTAATGATAAGGTGGCTCACTTGATGGGAATTATGGTACTTGTTTCAGGAGACTCTGTGATAAAGGAAGTTTTAGTAGGTCCAGAGGGCCTTTTGGCTGCCCCTCAACTACGGCGCACAGACACCTGCTCATAAAGTCAGTCCAGATTAAACTGCCTGGGAAATGTGAAAACAATTCACAATAAGCTGAAATATAATACCTTATCTAAAACTCAACACTAATCTTATAATATCATCTTAATTCCATGTATAAGATATTCCAAATGCAAATAAATTTTGACCTGAGATAATTTAGAAAATTTAAAAGTGCAGTACAGTACCAGATTTGGCACAATTTAGAAAAACCCAATGACTTGCTAAAGAGAAATGCTATATATTTGTAATAGTAGATCAAGAAGGAATTAAGGAGAATCATTTAAAAGCCAGATTTATAATTCTGAGTATATTCAATCATACCAAGATCACAGGGACTTAACTGTTGTCCCAAAATCTAGAATTTTGAAATTCTGGTAAAATAGTGCTTAAAATTGTAATGGAAGACTATCTTATTTTTGTTAGAAACAATGGAATATAAATTTTTTACCAGCTGAGCCACAAGGGAAGCCCAGAATATAAATATAAAGAATAATTTCTTCTTTCAGTAGTAGGTTCCAAAAGACAAAGCAAATTTAAACAAAATTTAAGCAAAATTTCTAAACAAAAGTATAAAACAAAAGATTTTATTCACAAATTATGTTAAATGTAAATGAATTTATTCTAGATGTCAAATTTTTCAGAAGTTATCTTTTATATCCATTAAGTCATGTTAAGAGTCTAAAATAAATACTGCTTGATGTTACTGATGAGATCTTATACTTGACTATTATTTTAGCTAGCCTACTGAACCTCGTCTATGTAATCAGTTTTCTCCATTTTCCATTTTCACTCAATAATGTAATCTTATTCCTCATGTTAAAAATAATGTCCTCTGGGGGTAGAGGGACTCAATGTGGTGTGAGCAATAAGCATATGCCCCCAGCTAAAACATCTCTTCTGTAGAGAAAATGTGCTGCTCCCGCTCATCCCCAGCTTTGACTCTCTGTTCCTTCAAAACCAAAGTCCAGATGTAATTAAAAATATGAAAGCCTGTATATGCTGGTTCCTCTCCTAGTCTGACCAGCATCAAAAATAAAGTATTAACCACATTTCTCAACTACAGGATGAAATATATTCTAAAATATTTTGGTACACCTAGATCTTTAGTAACACTCTACAGTTTATGGTACAATAACTGGATATAGCCTTTGAGAAAAACTTCAGTTATTTAATAGATATGATTTCAGAGCTTTCCTAGGTTTTCATTCTTTGTAATTCTTTTTATTCTTCTGTTTTTGTCTGCACTTCTTACAATGTCATCTATTATTCCTGTCACCCCAAGAGCCATTTTTTTCTTCTAGCAATATAATTTAGTTTCCTAGAGAGCCATCTTTTTTTCCACTCAATTCTTGTGATTCAGTTTATATTAATCCCACTCCTGACTCCAAGCATTAGACATAGGACCCAAGACTTCACATCCCACTGGCAACATGAATTAAGAAAAGGCATGTGATCTGGACATTACAAATATATATTCCATTTTTCTGGTCAAAGTGTTTGGGTCAAGAATAGGCACAAGACCCAAGCAAGTCAAGGAAACTTCAACTCCAGAACTTTGGGTGAGTACTGGAATGAAGATTCTCTTTCCATTAGATTGAGTTTAGTAATAAGGAAGCTTTGAGTTGCTGAGGGCCATTTAATCTTCCTGTGGGAAGAGCTACTTGAGTAGGAAACCAACACAGAGGAAATCATAGCCAAAGATCAAATCTGAATTCTGATGCAGTTATTTTGAGCTCCTGTATCTAGCTATGTCTGAAGATCTCCTACCAAATTTTCAGTTATATTAGTGTATATAAACTATTATGTTTTTCTGCAGTCTATTCCAGTTGAGTTTTATATCACATGGAACTGGAATACTTCTCTCAATATATTTCCTGTTACTTTTCCAGGATGTCAGAATCTCTTGTCATAATAGTCAAGCAGATAAAAACAAAGATTACTAAATTATTTTAACAGAAAGTTAGATCAGAAATTTTACCTGTTAATCTAAAAAGATTGTTGAGAAAACAAGTACTTCAAGTATCTCATGGCTCCAGAGGAAGACTATTACCTACAATGTTTCTGGGTAAAATGATGTATATTAGTGACATTAATACAATTAAATAAATGGTCATATATGATTAAACCAGATGCTTGTTCTTCAAAGATAGTCTCTCTATAAAGCAAACCAATGTACTGCAGCAAGTTTTGAGAATTATAATAACTTCCAGATTTTAAAAATGCATAGTTGAGTCAGTTCATAATTCAGTTATATTTTCAATTCTTTGTTTATTCATTCTTAGAAATATTTGTTGAGAATCAACTCTAGGCCAGTCATTTTGCTTCTTGCTGGGTGTACAATATGTACATAGACTAATAAGGACTTATTTTGCCTCTTGACCCTAACCGGTTATTTTAGTATTCATTGGTACTTCCTTTACAAGATGGATAAGAAGGGGAAAAAAAGAGATGAAAATCTTTTCAGTTAAATGTCATCACTTGTAAATGATTTTACTGGTGGCTGAGTCGAAATGCAGTTTTATAAATGAGTGAACAATGTGAAATTTGGAGATTATTTGTCATTTCCATTTTCTTCTAATTTCCTTTCACCTATTCTAATAAATCATTGATAATTGACCATATTCCAAGTGAATAGATTTGTCAGAAAGCCCAGGTTATAATGTTCATTATAAATAATTCAAAAATTGTCATCTCTCAAATATTTTTGTCTACACAGGATTGGAAAATGGACAACTTTATAAAACTGTCTGCATAATTCAAGTCAAGTGTTTTAATTATTGGTGCCCTGTGAAGATTTGATGATAATAACATCATAACAAGTTTAACTTTGGGAAATTCAATAAGATCAAGTAGTTTGAACATCATATTATGAGCCATGGGTCCAGGAATCCAAAATTTGAATTTCCATAACTTTGTCCCCAACCATTTAAGAGAGGGAGTCATTTAGTGCTAATAGTTGTAATCATTATGTTTAAAGGCAAACGGAAAATACTGTAAACAAAGCAGGAAAATATTTTTGGTGTGTAGCATAAACACGCAAATAATTATCTTAAAATGTAATCTTCATGTGACTTATTAAAGTAGATTACATTTTAATGTGCATTGCAATTTGCACATTATAGAGAGCACTCTATATGCAGCGTTAACTGTGTGACCAGCCTGACAACCTGCACAACTGAAGATATAAAAAAAGAAAAAAACCCTCTGCTATCTTTCTCTAAATGGATGTATTTGGTGTTGATAGTTAGATACAGTTTTCACCTTTATCCCAGCTTGTTTCTGACCCAGTGGGTTAGTGTTAATCACCACTGTGGGCACCAATAATTTCCCCATATGTGGAATTTGATAAGTTAGAGCACCCACTTCAATTCAAGAAGATTCCAGCTGACTATCCAGTTATCGCTATGGACAGCTTCAAGCACATCCATGGCTGGCCTTGTATTCTTAGCTTTATCAAGCACTTTGCACTTTTTGTCTTTTATCTCTTAATTGAGACCTGACTGCAAGAAATGCCTATCTCTTCAACTGGGTTGCATTAAGTATTAACTTTAACTGCTTTGGGTACTTGAGGTACAGAAGAGGAAAAAAAAAAAAAAGCCTTAAGAAGCTGTGTAGAGTAGAAAATCTTCCCAAATCTCTATTTATAAATTGTGTAAATGCTACAGCTTTTTTTTTAAAGTAAATAAATCTTTATCTCTTTTCCAGATTTAGAAAAAAAAAAAAGTGTTTATATTACCCACTGGAGGCAAGTTTATGAATCTCCCATCATATTTGGCAGTAATAATAATCCTACAATTCTGGACAAAAGAGATAATATTTAGGAAAAGTAAATAATTCAGTAATAATAAATAAGGAATGACTTTGTACTTCGTGTCTCTGGAAGGTCAGTGGATTGACTCTAAAGAATATGGAAATAGGTTTTTATTTGTGCCTACAGTGTACCAATCAAAGGATTCAGGATCGCTTGTATAGGTTCCATGGCTTGGAATTTCTTTTTCTAAATATTTCCCATTTCTAAATATTACACAATATTTACTATTTTGTGAATTCCTTAAGAGCTCCGTCTGTGCCTTTTTCATTCCAGTTTCCTGCACATAGTAAACATTCAACTAACACTCATTAACGTAAGTGACATTCACATGAGCTCTTACTCAGCATTTACAAAACCTCCCATGACTCCTCTTTGTTTTCCTCTGTAAGAGTCTAATTCTGCCAGGACAGTAGCACTTATGACAGATGTTCCTCCAAGAATAATATAGAAGCAATATTTGGAAATGTATGCCATAAAGAAAACAATAGCTTTAGATAAGAGCACTGAAAAACCAAAATTCTAGAAAAATGGCAATTTACTAACGGGAGAGGGTCCTGATTGTCACTAGTTGAAATGGCACTGCTCAGGTTTTATACCAACATCTAAAAACTCAGAATAAATGCTACATGCTAGTGTTTAGATATCCCTTCAGTCAAAATATCTCCAACTAAATCCAAGTACAGACAAGAAATCTCTCCATAAGAATCAGGTGAAAGATAAAGCTCTAAAATAAATTCAAATCTAGGAAGATTCAATACAATATAGACTAACAAATAAGACTACTAACAAACTCATAGTAGTTATTGTAAAACAAATTAATGTTACTAATAATGAAAATAATGAAAAATGAAAATAAAGTTTCCCTTTTGTATGTAATTTCAATTAAAAGTTCAGCAATGAACCATAAATTGCAAGGCATGTTTACTAGCAGACGTTATGTCTGAGATTTTGATATGTAGCAAAATGGGACTCAAGTCCATGTTCCAAGTCAAAGTTTGGTTACCAAAGAGTTATCTAGATCTGAGAAGAGAATGAGAAAGAAAACAGAATCATAATTCTAAAGGCAAACAGAATATTACATCCAAATGGGAAGAAATTCTACCCCCTACAACTCATGTGGTACCAGAGCACCATCAGATAAGCTAATGTGTCAATCATTCCTTCACTCATTTCGCAAATTTTGGAGGCGTTTCTAAATGGAGACACCAGAGTAGCAAAACAAAGTTTTTTTACTGTCCCCTAGGCATGATCAGCAGAGCACACAGCTTTATATTTACAAATGTGAATTATTAAAATGTGCATCAAAAAGGCTTTATAAACAGCATTTGTTGACAGCAAATATCACAGTCTATACATCACCTCTACCACCTACAATGGAATCGAGATTTTCCTGCAAGAACTCTACTTCACTTGTTGGTCAGGTGCATTCATCCTCCTTGAAGCCAGGCCAAGTCCCAATCTCTGCAAGAATTACAGTGTAATATCACAATGTTCACTAGTAAAACCTATACTTGTTATGAGGAGAAATAGTAATATTGATAAGCGTTTAATACTTTACTTTTCTGTAATCATGGGAAATATACAAAAAGAATTTTTTATTAGTTTTGATTGGAGTTTTTGTTGTAATTGTTCAGTTGCTAAGTCATGTGCGACAGGAAGCCAGGCTTCGCCTGGATTTTGCTCAAACTCATGTCCACTGAGTTGGTATAGTTTCTTTACAATGTTGTGTTAGAGTCTATTGTTCAGCAAATGAATCAGTTATATGTATACATCAGTTCAGTTCAGTTCAGTTGCTTAGTCGTGTCCGACTCTTTGCAATCCCATGAATCACAGCACGCCAGGCCTCCCTGTCCACCACCAACTCCCGGAGTTCACCCAAACTTGTGTGCATCGAGTTGGTGATGCCATCCAGCCATCTCATCCTCTGTCGTACCCTTCTCCTCTTGCCCCCAATCCCTCCCAGCATCAGGGTCTTTTCCAATGAGTCAACTCTTCACATGAGGTGGCCAAAGTACTGGAGTTTCAGCCTCAGCATCAGTCCTTCCAATGAACACCCAGGACTGATATCCTTCAGGATGGACTGGTTGGACCTCCTTGCAGTCCAAGGGACTCTCAAGAGTCTTCTCCAACACCACAGTTCAAAAGCATCAATTCTTCAGCACTCAACTTTCTTCACAGTCCAACTCTCACATCCATACATGACCACTGGAAAATGTATGTATGTATGTATGTATACATACATCCCCAGTTTGGGGGATTTCATTCTCATTAGGTCACCACAAAGCACTGAATAGAGTTCCCTGTGCTATACAGTCGATTTTAATTAATTATCTATTTTATACTATTTTATAGCATATATAAGGCTTCCCCGGTGGCTCAGTGGTAAAGAATCCACCTGCAATGCAGAGATGCAGGAGATGCAGTTTCCATCCCTATGTCGGGAAGATCCCCTGGAGGAGGGCATGGCAACCCACTCCAATAATCTTCGCTGAGAAGATCCCATGGAGAGAGGAGCCTAGTGGGCTGCCATTGGACATGACTGAGCATACGTGCACATAGCATATATATGTCAATCCCAACCTGCCAATGCATTCCACCCTCCTTTCCCTATTGGTATTCATGTTTGTTCGCTATGTCTGTGTCTCTATTTTTGCTTTGCAAATAAGATCATCTATACCACTCTTCTAGATTCCACATCTGTGCATTAATACACAATATTTGTTTTTCTCTTTCTGACTCATTTCATTCTGTATGACAATCTCTAAGAGGTCTACTCAAGTCTCTGCAAATGGCACTATTTCATTCCATTTTATGGCTGACTAAAATTTCATTGTATATATGTACAACATCTTCTTTATCCATTCCTTTGTTCCTGGACATTTAAGTTGCTTTATGCGGGACATAGAGCTGCAGTGAACATTGGGGTGCATGTATCTTGGTGAAATATGTATTTCTCCTGATAAAGGCCCAGGAGTGGGATTGCTGGGTCATAGGGCAGCTCTATTTTTAGCTTTTAAGGAACCTCCATACTATTTTCCATAGAGGCTGTACCAATTTGCATTCACACCAACAGTGTAGGAGGGTTCCCTTTTCTCCACATCCTCTCCAGCATTTATTGTTTGCACACTTTTTTAATGATGGCCATTCTGACTAGTGTGAGGTAATACACCACTGCAGTTTTGATTTGTATTTCTCTAATAATTATTGATGCAGAGCATCTTTTCATATGTTTCTTGGCATTCTATATGCCTTCTTTGGAGAAATGTCCATTTAGGTCTTCAGCTCACTTATTGATTGGGTTGTTAAGAATTTTTTCTTTTATATTCTTAACTTCTAAAAATCCCCCTCCCCACTTAAAAGGAAAGAGAAAATACCCTCCTTTTATTGTTTTCTTATAGGCTCATAAAATTTTAGCTTTGTGTTAGTTTTTCAAAGACTCTATTAAACTTGATACATGAGACTGGTAGACTGCCACAAACTCATAAAAATCTTTTCAAAGAATTGCTGCCTAGCAGTGGAAATTGAATAGCAATTTCTAAGAATCAAGCTAATGGCTTAAACTATAGAAAATGTGAAGCCTACTAATAGATAATTTAGGATTTCTCCCCCTCCTCCCCACCACTGGCAAGAACAGAACATGAGCTTGAATAAAATTGTACCAAGATCTTATTAATCTTCTGTCTGTAAAAGCTCAATTTTCCTCCACAATGGGCTGTGTTACACATACCACATTTAAATCTATGCTTAAAATGTTCTTCATATTTTGGAGCTAAAAATTCTGCACCTTTTGATTATGTAGACACATGTATTATGGTCAGTTTCAAGAGTTAAATATTCCAGCAGGATTTTGTTACTACACAATTGTACATAATGCCTGAAAACCCCCTGCACCAATATTGCTCTCAAATTGGCAGCAAGTGAACAAGGGACATGAAGGATGCTTCAGCACAGTAACCTATCCTTCCTTCTCTCCTGGGAGCCACTTGGCCAGCTTTCATCCTCATAATTATAATAAATTTGACATTTCATAGATAATATTGATTTCTGTATTTTAGCATTTCACCATAGGTGACAGTCTAGCGTCAAGAATGAAATTTCTATTGATCTCCTGCGCATTAATCTCTCATGTGTATGTGATCATTTTTATAAGACCTTTTACTGCACATAAATCAATATTTCATATTTCCAGCTATGCCAGAGGAGATGTCATATTTGTAAACTGTGAGTTGACACCTGCAATTCCTTCCTGTTCAGCTTCAACTGTTCAGTAACAGTCGATTCAGGGTTGGGAAAGGATCAAGCTCAAGAAACAAGGTAGATGAAAGGCATGAATGTAGACTAGAGTAATTAGCTTAATGAACAAAGAAACCAAGTAAGTGAAATAAAGTGAAATAATGTTCTTTTCTATAAAAGTTGCTTCTGTGACATAAGAATCTGCAAAATAGTTTGGCTTTCCATGCTTGCTAGGGACCTGATGCTAGATTTAAATGCGTATACTAATAAAGAGCATTGAAATACTTTTAAATTATTGCTTAAAAAGAACTAACAAATCTTTTTGGATATGAAAGTCACTATAATTTCAACAATATTTAGTATGTAGTATATGAACTTCTTACCCATGACTCCAACAGGGTGCCAATACTGATGAAATAGTTTTCAGGACTGTGATCTCTTTGCTAATTTAGCAAGCATTTTAGAAAATAAGTAAGCCATTTTGATAGTTTAATATTTAATGATTTTTCATATTTCAACAATAAGATCTTGGAAATACAAGTGAATATTCTAATGAATCAAAATTTGACTATATTATGAACAGGATATGAGGTTTTCTTTGTATAAATTATAATTCAGAATGGGAACTAGCGGGTATTTTTATTAGGTAAATTCTTCACTCTGAAGAGATACTACTCTTATAGCTACTTAGGGATCCACTAAAGTATTCATTTTGCCAATTTCGATGACATGTAAAAATTAGTGTTCATTTGTATATAATCTTATTGAATTTGTCTATGCTTTATTATTTCAAAAATGTTCCCTACCTATTAAATAATTAGAACTTATCCAGGACATTTTTTAGAAGCTTTTGAAATAAATCAATGGACACAGCTGATCTACATGGATGTTTATGTTTCTATCTATAAATTTTCCCTGGCTATTCTTACACTTTTTGATATAGGTTGTTAAATGCCAAAGTCAGTTTGGACAAGGTCTAATATAAATAAAAAGATACTAAGAATAGAATGCTACCTCTAACAGCATTAACATTTATTCTTTACAAAATTGCTATTTCACATATTTAGAGATGTTCAGAACTTCAAATCTTTTGCAATAAACATTTGCAGAATATGACAAAGATGCTTTTAATTCAGTAAGGTGTTTCTCTGGTTTAAGAAGAACTACATTTTCCCAGATAAAAGTAGACTTGGAAATGTACACTTTCTAGCAATTTCCTATAGTCACTATTGACACACTATTATTTCAAATTATATGTCGTTTCACTAGAAGGAAACGCTACTCTTGCTTATTTTTTAAAGGCCAATCCTTTTTGCTGGTTTCTGAAACATGTTCATGGCCATAAAATATGTCAGCAAATGACTGTTTTAACATGATGACAGACACATTATCGGAGTGTGACTGACTAGTGTATGAGTGACTATATTTCGACAGTCGTGTCAGCTTTTGACTGAAAGAGCACAATTAAAAAAAAAAAAAAAAAAAAGGCCTAGACTGAATAGTAGGGTATTACTGAAGAAAAATCAGCAGGTGAAATGTATCTTTACAATACTTTCGTTTTCTTGAGTGTCAAAAGAATTAGTAGTGAGCTTTAAGCATTATAAAATTTATTTTGTTTGAGAACAAATTAACATTACAAAGAACTGAACAGCAGGACTTTGTGTACTCAAAGCTTGAGAACTTTGACTTTTAATGTCCAGGTTCACTGGATCTAATGCTCTCATTTTGACTTCGTTAACTTTCATTGTACCTTCTGACATTTTATTTCTCTAAGGTAAAAATTTCTGAGCCCTGAAATTCCAAAGTTTAAATAACCACTGACATTCCTTACTAATACCTATTTTTAAGCAATCTAAATAAAAAATTAGGGGAAAACCTTCCTCTAATTTTGTGAGCAAAAAGTTTAAGCAATAACAGGATATAAGGTTAGTGCTCTCAAAGTTATGGGAGGCATGTTTCAATGGTGTTTTAATTTGCACTTGATAATTTTGCTATTTCTTTGTGTTTCTTTTCCTTCTCACAAATAAGAATAGTAATATTCTTGGTAAGGCTGGATTGCATTATATCCTTGGTTCCTATGGGTCCCATAGATGCTTTTGTCATCATACTCGAGTGTTATTTTAAGCATTTGTATTTCTTTTCCACAAGTGAAAAAAATCTGTTTTTCTTGTCAATATTCCCACTGTCTTGTATATAGTATATGTTGAGTAACAGTTGGATACATAAGCAAACCTTTGGGTAATGAATAGTTGAATGAATAACTGGTGGTGCGTTTAAAAAACATTTTACAATGAAAGCAGTCATTAATACAATGATGTGGATTGTACAAAGAATCCACTTTCTTATCTTAATAATACTGTAAATTTAAATTCATTAATACCACTTTTTTCCTTAAATCAAAAGGTACTTAGCATCTGGTATGGACTTAGTAAATAACTTGGACAATGTAATACAAAGATGTTTTAAACTTTTAGCTCTTATATAAACAACATTTTAACTTTAAGTGCACAAAATGTTGCCGCATAACTTCAATATTTGAAAAATAAGCATGCTATTAGTATTTTACTATGGTAAGAAATAAAGATTATGATGATTATGTTTCAAATGTATTTCTAGGATCTTCTTAATTCTAAAAGAGAAATTATTTTCAGGCTAGGATATAAAAAAAAATCTTATCAACAATTAATTAATTGCTTAAATGTAGATATTGACTGAACATTATACATTTTTAGAAATAGTTTGGTTTAATTTTCAAATTATCTATTTCTTAAAATTGTATAAAATATTAGTCAAAATTTCAAATTCTAACCAAAAAATGTAAGAGGAAGTACATACAGAAATTAAATTTATGTTAAATCTCAAATTATATGAAATTGGAAATGCTTATGAAACAAACATATATTACAGAGTTTTAGAGCTGGAATGATTTTGTTATTTGGAACCAATTAGTTGCCTCTATATAATTTAAGCATTTGAAGGGATTAATAACAGACCAAATGATCCAATTTTTAAAATAAATTTGATGTTTTAGACTTAAGAGATTGGCAATGAAAATATGAACACTGAGAGAAAAATTCTTTCTAGAATAAAATTAGGAAGGATGAAATTAATATTATGATAGGTTTCATAATACATAAAATCAATTAAAGAATTTCAATGAAATTCAAGAAGTTGAATGCTGAAACAGTAAAAATTCTCATGATATTAAATGATAAATTATTGGGAATTTCTTCATTAACATAAAAGGGAGTTTATTAAATAAGTGTATTAAATAAATTGAGATATATATTTGCTATATAAATATTTTTACTAAGGATTCTTACAGGGTACATTACTTCCAAATTTACTGATTATTAAGTAATTAATACCAACCATACATAAAAAAATTAAATTCAGATTTTCAAAGGGTTTTTTTTAAGTACTTTAAAATTAAAATGTTGAAGCATGTTAGGATTAAAAAGAATTGATAAAGTGACAACTATATATAAATTAAGGTTTCAGTGGATATGTTTGTTGTTTTACCAAGAATAATATGGAAATTTTTATAGTGCATAGAAATGAAGAAAAAGAAAATGATTTAGTTGCTTCATTTGCTCATACAGAACTAAAATTATAAGTAACAGGAAGAACATTTATTTTAATTCTAATTAAAACACAGTGTGGAATATTTTTGTTCATGTCTTATAGAATCTTTAGGAAATTCTCTCATTGATTCTGGTTTACCAAAATTTTAAAGTTAAAAAGAAAATCAAAGAACATGAAAATTTTAGCTAGTAAGCTCTGAGCTGAAAATACAATAACAGTTGTAGAGAGAACATGACAAAGTATGTATTACCATATAAATCTAGTGCCAAAATATAATTAAAAGTGATACTCAAATTTAAAACATAGAAGACAACCAAAAAGAATTACCATGTAATAAAGGTCTCCTTTCTTCAGTTTAGCTTATGTCCTTCCTACTGACTATAGTTTCTTAGGAACATTTTAAATATCAGTCTGCTTATAAAGTACTCTTTGATAAACATTTTTTATAAGATTTTTTTAGATTAGAGTATAATTGTTTTACAATGTTGTGTTAACTTCTGCTGTACAACAGTGTGAATCAGCTATAAGGGCACATATATCCCCTCCCTCTTGGACCTCCTTCCCACCTCTCTAGTAAACTTTTGAGCAAAATTTTCTATAGAGTTAAGAATAACCTCAACTGTTCCATTTTACAGACCTACTTAACAAAATTCCTTATTGTAAGACCAAAATTATAACCAAGCATAGTTTTGTATTAGGAAAAAAATGATAGACTGCTCACATAAATCAGTAAGCTAATACAACACAATGAAAATGGCAAAATAATTTTATAATAAGAGAAAAACAATAAACATACAAGATGTTCAAACTCACTCACAATTAAACAATTAAAACAGAATACTAATTTTTGCCCATCAAATAGGCAATGTAATTTAGGTTTGTTGATAACTAGGAGAGAGAAAGGGAGAATCCCATATTCCACTGAACAAATTAGTGTCACCTTTTAAGAGTAATTTGGCAATATCTTTCAAAATTAAAAATGTGTATGCAACCAGACTAAGAAAACCTACAGAAATTTACAGGATATTTATATAAAAATGTGCATACAAGGGCACACACATCAGAGTTAATTTTGTAAGATCAAACTACTAAAACTGACATAACAATCAATAAACGACTGGACAACTAATATGTGATACATCCATACAATGAAACATTCTTTGTTTTCTTAAGAGTAAAATTTTTAAATGTACCATATATACATGCAAATTTGCATCTATTTAGTGATTCTTTCCTGATAAATTTTAAGAAAATCTCTTTTGTTTACAAAAAATTGGCAACACTTGATTAAAGTGAGTTAACAAGTCTTTTTTAAGGAGCATATATTTGGGATTTGTGGTGAAGGGAAAGGAAGTTTTCATTTTACTTTTTTTAATCAATGAATTATTTCTCTAAGCAGATTCAATTATTACTTTCAGAATTTTTCATAAAACAACTGATTATTTAGAAAAGGTAATTATAGCTTCTCTTTTCCTTTCTTCTTAAAATTTGTGTCTAAAAGCTTATTAAAAACTGATAAATAATATGCACATACATAGACATACACAGATGCACAAAGAATAAATAAGAATCAAAAAGATCATATAGATAGTCAAATATTTAATTGATACAAAATTGTAATTTTGTATATGTGGGTAAACATGCATGTGTGTATATTCAACCTGTCTGGGTTAACATGCATGAAAGTAATGAAACAGCATCATCGCAAAGATATCTTTTCTCTTATTTAAAAATGCCTGTAATTGGCATGCCCCTCTTTATCCTGGGGCTCAAAATATGTCCACTTCTCTTTTAATATTTAAGTTAACATATTTCCAAACCCCTATTCTTCAAACTCACTGTAGCACAGTGAATTAAGAATGCAGGTTTTAGAGCCCACTACTGCCCCTTAGTAGATAGGGGACATGGCAAGTTGCTTAGTTTCTCTGTGTTTTGGCTTCTCTTCTGTAAGGTGAAGACTATATCTTACCTCTAGTTTTGTGTGTTGCTAGGATGACATATGTTTATATAAGTAAAGCCCCAGAAAGATTAGCATTCTTCTTCCAGATATTCCCAAAGATTCCCGGGTTGTTTATTTAGTCCAGTTTGACCATATCGAGTTATCAAAGGAAGTCTGGTCAGTTAGCTAAAGAAATTCATTTTCTCAATTTTGTTGATGTCACTATTGCACAGTATCGCTAACAAACATAGACAGTCCAGGTAATAGAACAAAATGCATTCATTCAGTACATTTGTTGAGTGCTTTCTAGCTACTAAGAATTGTATTCATAAATGAGAATACAGTAGTGGAAAAAAAAAAAAAAAGCCACTTCTCTGGGTGAATAAAACAAAGCTACTGCCCTAGGGTACTCCAGTACTCTTGCCTGGAAAATCCCACGGAGGAGCCTGGTGGGCTGCAGTCCATGGGGGTCGCTGAGGGTCGGACACGACTGAGCGACTTCACTTTCATTTTTCACTTTCATGCATTGGAGAAGGAAATGGCAACCCACTCCAGTGTTCTTGCCTGGAGAATCCCAGGGACAGGAGAGCCTGGTGGGCTGCCGTCTATGGGGTCGCACAGAGTCCGACACGACTGAAGTGACTTAGCAGCAGCAGGGGAATGTAAGCCAAGCTTATATTCAAACCTCCACAATTTAGCAGTCTAAAGTGAAATCATCAAGTAAGTTGATTTTTTCCTAAACTATTCTCAATTTTCAATTATGTTGTGATGCAAAGCAAAAGAAAGAAGTGCTACAGTCTTCTGACAGAGCTTCCCCCAAAAAAGTGCCTGAAATCACTTTAATTTCAATTGACTATGTTCAGGTTACAAAATGAAGAGAAGACTATTATATATATGACTGTGTGTATTTGTGTATGTATGTATGATAAAACATACGTCCACAGCACATGTTAAATGAAATTGTACCTGCAGGCAACAATGTCAAAGAGGTTTCATTTAATTTTTCTTGCATTCAGAATTTAAACTGAAATCCTCTAATTCTCTATTTCCACTCATAAGAAACATCTTGAGAAACAAAAACACTTAAATACAACCAGGTATCAGTGGAACATTTTAATCACAGTCAATATTTTGTAATTGACGCTAAAACATTAAGCCTAAGCACAAAAGTATACTATACATTTACAGGATTTTTCCCTCAGGAAATGTAAACATATTGTACTCTGTCCATGGCAACTATCCTTGAAAAACTGATTCTACATGCCAGTGAAGTAATTTCACACAATTCAAGGAACAATGCAAAACCACTAGCAAAACTCTAACCGGGCCAAGTTGTTACATAATTCCATCACGATAGAAAAATGAGGAATACAAAATGTCAGTGCATAGCTACCCCTAATCAACTTTGCATTACTTGGAAAGAAAATTTCAGTTCCATGAGAGAGAAAATTCCAAGCAATGCAAAAAGGGATATCTACCTATCTCCTAAATTGAAAATTCTCTATGAGCACAGCCAGACAGAGATTACTCATATGCTTATAGACTCTTGCAATATTTTCCCAAGTGGGATCACATTTCCTATTTAAAAAAGAAATAAACACAAAACTGCATTCATCTGGAAAACAGTATACTATGATTCAGTACATTCTACTACCTCAAATGAAAGTTAGTTCAACATCAATTTCTGTATTCCACATATTTCAAAGCAAGTGTTTTCATCTTCTACACTCAATGTTTTTTAGGAATTATTGGTTCTTACATGAGAAATATTAGCACCTGAAACCCAAAATCATGCAAAGTTCACTACTTTTAACTTCACATTTGCATGTCAATATAATACATATTTATTTATTAAAAATATTATTGAATATATCATGTGGTAGACATGAGACTACCTATGGCAGTGTATAAAACACATGTGGTCTTACTCTCATGTAGCTTAAAGTATTATAATGAAGTCGCTCAGTCGTGTCCGACTCTTTGCTACCCCGTGGAGTATATAGCCCACCAGGCTTCTCTGTCCATGGGATTTTCCAGGCAAGAATACTGGAGTGGGTTGCCATTTCCTTCATCCAGGGGATCTTCCCAACCCAGGGATCAAACCCAGCTCTTCTGCATTGCAGGCAGATGCTTTAACCTCTGATAGGGTGAAAAGTAAATACACTAATAAATATCTAACTACAAATTGTGATGGATACATATAAATACTAATGATCTATGAAAAAAGAGGACCTCTTCAGATTATGTGATCAGGGAAAGTCTCTAGGAGGAAGAGTGCTTGAAAATGAGACCAGAAAGATGAGCTTTTTAGCAAATAGCTTGTGTGAAGGTCTTGCTGAGAGATTATTTGATTTATTTATGGAACTAAAAGATCAATAGTTGAAGTTTGGTGAGAAATGGAGAGAACAATTCCAGGAGAAAATGGAAAAGAAGAAGTCATTGGGTGGAGGTCCTTAAGATCACTTGTTTTAATTAGAGGAATAACATTTTCAATTTATGATGTTAAACAATCACACGAGAGAGAATTCTGAGTAGGACAAGAGCAGAAGGATAGAGAACAGTGCAAACAATACCAGGGTACAAAATACTATAAAAGTCTTGGTTTTGGTGTTGGCAACTTTGGACACTGACTTGAATTGGTTTCTAGACAATTGTTGTTGTTGATCTTGAATCACTAAGTCCTGTCTGACTTTTTGCAATGCCATAGACTGCAGCACATGAGGCTTCCCTGTCCTTCACTATCTCCCGGAGTTTGCTCAAACTCATGCCACTGAGTTGGTGATGCCATCTATCTCATCCTCTGTCGTCCCATTCTCCTCCTGCCCTCCAGCTTTCCCAGCATCAGGGTCTTTTACAATGAGTTGGCTCTTCACATCAGGTAGTCAAACTTGGAGATTCAGCTACAGCATCAGTCCTTCCAGTGAATATTCAGGGTTGATTTCCTTTAGGATTAACTGGTTTGATCTCCTTGCTATCCAAGGACTCTCAAGGGTCTTCTCCAGCACCCCCAGTTCGAAGGCATCAATTTTATAGCACTCAGCCTTCTTTATGATGCAGCTCTCACATCCATACATGACTACCGGAAAAAAACATAACTTTGACTAAACAGAGCTTTGTTGCCAAGTGATATCTCTCCTTTTTAATATGCTGTCTAGGTTGATCATAGCTCTTCTTCCAAGGAGCAAGCATATTTTTAATTTCATGGCTGCAGTCACTGCCACAGTGATATTGAAGCCTAAGAAAATAAAATCTGTCACTGTTTCCACTTTTTCCCCATCTATTTGCCATGAAGTGATGGGACCAGATGCCATGATCTTAGTTTTTTGAATGCTGTGTTTCAAGCCAGCTTTTTCACTCTCCTCCTTCACCCTTATCAAGAGGCTCTTTAGTTCATCTTTGTTTTCTGCCATTAGAGTGGTGTCATCTGCATATCTGAGGTTGTTGATATTTCTCCTGGCAATCTTGATTCCAGCTTGTGCTTCATCCAGTCTGGCATTTCACATTGTGTATTCTGCATAGAAGTTAAATAAGCAAAGTGACAATATACAACCTTGACGTACTCCTTTCCTAATTTTGAACCATTCCGTTGGTCCATGTCTGGTTTTAACTTGCTTCTTGACCTACATAAAGGTTTCTTAGGAGACAGGTAAGGTGGTCTGGTAGTCCCATTTCTCTAAGAATTTTCCACAGTTTGTTGTTATCCACACAGTCAAAAGCTTTAGCATAGTCAATGAAGTAGGAGTGGATGTTTTTCTGAAATTCCCTGGTTTTCTCTATGATTCAGTGAATACTGGCAATTTGATCTCTGATTCTTCTGCCTTTTCTAAATACAGCTTGTACATCTGGAAAGTCTTTGCTCACATACTGCTGAAGCCTAGCTTGAAAGACTTTGAGCATTACCTAGCATGTGAAATGAGCACAATTCTATGATAGTTTGAACATTCTCTGGCATTGCCCTTCTTTGGGATAGGAATAAAAACTGACATTTTCCAGTCCTGAGGCCACTGCTGAATTTTTAGAAATAAGAATAAATTTTCTTTGGAAAACCTATTCTGAATTGTCTATGTATATTATGGGTTTATATGGGTTGTCATAGAACCCTAACTGACATCTGTCACATTTTCATATGGGCGATATATGTCCAGTGAATGTTAGGGGTTATGACTAACCAAAGACTCTATCCAAAATGGGAATCCACTCTTCATCTTTGTTATAAAGGAATGAAGGTTCAGAGTTGATAAATTTCTAATTTTCTAAGATAAGCTGGAAATCTGAATTGTGATGTGAAATCTTTCAATGTTTGATACTGGCTGAATTTTTTTTTAAATACACTTATATTAACTTCCAGACCTTGTTATGCTTTAAACTCTTTACCATTATAAGGCTGTCTGGCTTGAATGGTGAGGTATAAAATGATGATTTCATAATATAAAAGAAGAAATCTAATTAAGCAACAACATAATACATAAAGTCCCTTTCTAATTCTAAATTACTCTAAGAAATCCTCAAAAGTTAATAGTTTCCTTCAAGTGAAAAAATATGTCTTTTCTACAATTGAATTCTATGAAAAATTTTGACATTTTCACAAATGCCCACTGTATTCAACCTCTTGGAATAGAGATTAAATGATTTTAGTACACTAAAATAATCATTAATTTATTCATTCCTTTATTCAACAAATTCAGTGGGTCAACCATTGTGTTTGGCATTGGCACAAAGAGGATTCAAGATAAAATTTTTGTTCTCATGAGACCTGAAGTCAGTGAATGGGGAAGAAAGTCAGTAGATCACTATAGTAGCGTGTTGGGTAGTGTGTTGAGTGCTTATTTAACTTATATGCAGAGTACATAATGCAAAATGCTGGGCTGGGTGAAGCACAACCTGGAATCAAGATTGCTGAGAGAAATATGAATAACCTCAGATATGCAAATGACACCATCCTTATGGCAGAAAGTGAAGAGGAACTAAAAAGCCTCTTAATGAAAGTGAAAGTGGAGAGTGAAAAAGTTGGCTTAAAACTCAACATTCAGAAAATTAAGATCATGGCATCCAGTCACATCACTTCATGGCAAATAGATGGGAAAACAATGGAAACAGTGAAAGACTTTATTTTGGGGGGCTCCAAAATCACTGCAGATGGTGACAGCAGCCATGAAATTAAAAGACACTTGCTCCTTGGAAGATAAGCTATGACCAACCTAGACAGCATATGAAAAAGCAGACACATTACTTTGCCAACAAAGGTCTGTCTAGTCAAAGCTGTGGTTTTTCCAGTAGTCAGGTATGGATGTGATAGTTGGACTATACAGAAAGTTGAGCACTGAAGAATTGATGCTTTTGAACTGTAGTGTTGGAGAAAACTCTTGACAGTCTCTTGGACTGCAAGGAGATCCAACCAGTGAATCCTAAAGGAAATCAGTCCTGAATATTCATTGGAAGGACTGATGCTAAAGCTGAAGCTCCAATACTTTGGCCAACTAATGCAAAGAATGGACTCCTTGGAAAAGACTTTGATGCCGGGAAAGATTGAAGGTAGGTGGAGGGGATGACAGAGGATGAGGTGGTTGGATGGCATCACTGACTCGATGGACATGAGTTTGAGCAAGCTCCGGGAGTTGGTGATGAACAGGGAAGCCTGGTGTGCTGCAGTCCATGGAGTTGCAGAGTCGGACATGACTGAGCAACTGAACTGAACTGAACTGAACTGAACTGAACTGAATGCTTTACTATGGGAGGGCACAGGATGATGTGGAATAGTACAGAAGGAAAACACAACCCACACTGGAAAGTGGGGGATGGAAGAATGGGCCAGAGATGTTCCTTACAGAAGTGCCTTATAGCAGAAGGCTAAGTACAATTTACCTAGGTGTGTATGAATGATCATATTTAAAGAACCAGTAACTACAAACAGTATAATGCTTTCAACAAGTAAAGGACAAACAGAAATAAGCAAACTATAAGAAAGAGGGAATCAGAGCATAAGCCATACACAAAAGTAATAGCTTCAGACAACATGGCATTTGCTGAACTTTTGGAGCAAATAACAGCACAAAGATCTTTAAGATAAGTAGCTATGAGAAATGGAGAAGTTCTTTTTATACCATCACTCTAGGCAACAACACATTTTAGAGTTGAGACAGTACGAAACCGAAGATTCTTCAGTCCTGAAACTGAGCACCAGTTTCTCATGTATAACGTGTAATAAGAAATACTCACTTTTTCTTTCTTTTTTTTTTTTTAATACTCACTTTTTCGCTGAAACCTTGCACAAAAAAAACCCCAAAGCATCTTCAAAGGAAATGGACCAGAATTTACATCAAAAAGGAAAGGCCTTTGGGGTAATCACCACTACCTCAAAGACACTCAACCTTAGTAAACCAGCATCCATTTTTTACTGAAAATCTGGAGAACTCAAATCTCCCCAGTAAAAATTCCCATAACTTCTGTGACTGGTTAAACAATGTTATGAAATTTTTGTCTTCAAATATTCTATGAACCTCCTTCTTGGCATTTAGGCAAGAACATTTAATATCCGAAGAAAAAAATGTCAGACATAAATTTTGAAAAGGGTACTCATTCTTTGCTTATTTCCAGTGGGGAGATGTCATAAAGGAAAAGATGCTATGAGAGCATGGTTGGATAGAGAACAATGCAGAGGACTAGAATGCCAACTGCAGAAATGTTCTGGTGAGGAGGGGAGTGAAGGACTCACTGGTCCTGGGGAAGACAGCCCAGAGAGGCAAGAAATGAAGAAAGAAAGAATAAGTTAAGATGGAGTTGTGGCATTTACTCGCTCTATACACAGTGATTTAGATATTTACCAGGATATATCCATTGAGTCTTTTTATTTATAAAACTCAATTCAAACTTTATTACCAAAAATTATTTACTGATTCGTGTAACCAAAAGTTCCAATAAGTATACTGGGCTTTAGGCACAGTAGAAGTTCAAATGATGTCATTGAAACCAGTTTTTTCTCTTTTCTTTGCCTTCTAGCTTGCTCAACTTAATAACTAGGCATGACATGTGACTATTGACAGTTTCAAATTGCTATCTTGTGATAGTAAGATATTTAATTTGTTTTTCAGTTTTTTGCTTTTATAACAGTACTTGATTTTACATTCTCATTTGACTTCATCTTTTCCAATGTTTTTTAGTTATGGTAAAATACATATAAAATTTACCATCTTCACCATGTGTACAAACTCAGAGCTGTTAAATATATGATGCTGTACTATGATCACCACCATCCATCTCCAAAATCCAAAATCTTGTAAAACTTAAATTCTACACCCAATAAACTATAATCTCCCTTTCTCCCTTTTCCCCAGCCCCTGGTAACCACCACTGTATTTTCTGTCTCTATGGATTTAAATACTCTTGGTGGTGGTTTAGTCACTAAGTCATGTCTGACTTAGTGACCCCATGGACTTGCGACCCCATGGACTCCAGCCTACCAGGCTCTTCTCTCCCTGAGATTCTCCAGGCAAGAATACTGGAGTGGGGTGCCATTTCCTTATCCAGGGGATCTTCCTGACCCAAGAATCAAACCCCAGTCTCCTGCACTGCAGGCAGATTCTTTACTGACTGAGCTACGAGGGAAGCCCAGAAATATTCTTAGTACCTACATAAGTGGAATAATGCAGTATAGCTTTGTGTGACTGGTCCACATTTAGCGTAATGTTCTCAATGTTCATTCATGCTATAGTATATATCAGGATTTTTCCTTTTCAAGGCTAAATAATATTCCATTATATTTATATGTACATATAAACCACATTTTGCTTATCTATTTATCCATGGATGACTTGGGTTGTTTTCACGTTTTACTTATTGTGAAAATGCTGCTATGAACACAAGTACACAAATATCACTTCAAGATATCACTTTCAATTCTTTTGGGTCTATACCGCAAAGTGGAATTGCTGGGTCGTATGATAATTATATATCTATTTTTTTTGAAGAAGAAAAATAGACTGTTTTACATAGCAGTTGTACTATTTTACAGTTTTGCATTTCCACCAACAGTTCACAAGAGTTCCAATTCCTCCGTGTTCTCACCAACACTTGTTTTCTGTTTGTTTTTGATAGTAGCCATACTAAAGGGTGTTGTAGGTATGTCATTGTTTTGATTTTCGTTCCTCTAATGATTAGTGATGTTGCACACTTTTTCAAGTGCTTGTCGGTCATCTATATATCTTCTTTGGACAAATTTCTACTGAAATCCTTTGCCCATTTTTTTTTTCTTTTTTTTTCTTTTTTACTTTTTTTATTTTTATTTTTTTTTAATTATTTAATTAGTATACATGTGTTCCCCATCTTGAACCCTCCTCCCTCCTCCCTCCCCACACCATCCCTCTGGGTCGTCCCAGTGCACCAGCCCCAAGCATCCAGCATCGTGCATTGAACCTTGACTGGCACCTCGTTTCATACATGACGTTTCACATGTTTCAATGCCATTCTCCCAAATCTTCCCACCCTCTCCCTCTCCCACAGAGTCCATAAGACTGTTCTATACATCAGTGTCTCTTTTGCTGTCTTGTATACAGGGTTATTGTTACCATCTTTCTAAATTCCATATATATGCGTTAGTATACTGTATTGGTGTTTTTCCTTCTGGCTTACTTCACTCTGTATAATAGGCTCCAGTTTCATCCACCTCATTAGAACTGATTCAAATGTATTCTTTTTAATCTTTGCCCATTTTTAAATCAGGTTGTTGTTTTTGTTTTTGTTGAGTTTTAAGAGTCCTATATTCTGGATGTTAATCCCTGATCAGTATATGATTTGCAAACATTTTTTGCCCATTCTGTGGGTTGCCTTTTCATTCTGTTGATAGTGTCTTTTAATGTACAAAATTTTTAAATTTTTGTGAAATCATATTTGTCAATTTTTTTCTGTTGCTATCTGTTGTCTGTGCTTTTGGTATCACAAAGTGTTTAATTTTGAAAGGAAAAAAACAAGAGACTCTTTTCTAGCATTTTCAAGAAATGTTTCATTGTCTCCCTGCCTCTGATTAGGTGTCATGCACATATCTAGAGCAATCACTGTGACCAGATCTATATTTAAAATTTATACAGAAATAGGAAGCATTGAAAGAAAAAAAAGGCTTGGGGAAATGTCCTTTATCTGAAAAGTTCTGAAATAATAATGCATACAACCCACACCATTTCACAAGTTTATTTTAAAAAAGAGTTTCAGGCTATTTTTTGTACAAGACCTGTAAATATTTAACCAAAAAAAAAAAAAAATTCCCAATGATGAAACCTTCCTCTGCAACAATCTAAAACATAGTGGAGTATCTACTGTGCTACACTTTGATCAACTGACCAGTAGGCATCAAGAGATACTAAAATAAAACACAAACATTTAAAATAATTCAGTTGTACTGAATATTCTTCTAGAACACTATCTTTTCACTTCAAGAATGATGTTGTAGAACCAGAATATTTTCAGAGACCAATTAAAGCACAAATTGAAGCAGGGGAAAGAAATGTGTTTTAGTCTATTCAGATGGTTATGACAGAATACCGTATAGTAGATAGGTTATATACAACAGAAATTTACTTTTCACAATTCTAGAGTCTGGGAAGCCCAAGATCAGGTGTCAGGAGATTAAGCATGTGGAGAGATCCACATGGTTCATAGATGGCTATCTTCTCACCATGTCCTCACATGACAGAAGGGACAAGAGAGGTCTCTCAGGTCTTTTTAATAGGGCACTAATTCCATTAATAAGAGCCTCACTTTTATGACTTATTCATTTGTCAAAGGCCTCACCTCCATCACCATCAGAGTGGGGATTAGGTTTCAACATTTGAATTTGAGGTGGAAGGTAGGGTGTACAAACGATAAGTCTATAGCAAAATCAAACTTAAAAAGTTATATATTTTTGTTTAGATTAGTGGTGACTAAAGGAATGCCCTAATAAAATCTGATAACTCATAAAATATATAAAGATAAAAATAAATTTAGGCTTATTAAGTGGAAACTGTAGGGTTTGTTGAAAATAGTGTGCACAACATAAGAAAGGAGAGTTATGAACAAGTATAAGAGGTTAGTTGGTAGTCAGGACTTCTGTATAATTCAGAAATAATAGGGCAAGGGATATCCATTGAAATTCCAGCCCATTAAATTTAGAGTAAAATAAAAAGAAATTGTACTTACCCCCAGTAACTACTAAATATAAAGAGCTTAGCCCACCAGGCTCCTCTCTCCATGGAATTCTCCAGGCAAGAATACTGGAGTGGGTTGCCATTCCCTTCTCCAATTAGAAGCTCAAGAAGTGGTAAATCTGAAAATCTAAATGAATCAGAAAGTATTTTCCTTAATTATGAATTACAGAACCTTTAAATGAAACTGGTATGAATGGAAATATAAAGACATCATAGACAGTAGTAATCATATGTCCTCTTAATTTCATGCCCATCTGTGTCTGTATTATTCACAAGGCAGCATGCTGCTGCTGCTGCTAAGTCACTTCAGTCATGTCCGATTCTATGCGACCCCATAGACGGCAGCCCACCAGGCTCTCCCGTCCCTGGGATCCTCCAGGCAAGAACAATGGAGTAGGTTGCCATTTCCTTCTCTAATGGATCTATTACAAAATGACTCAAGGTTAGAAAGTTCTTCTTGCATTTCAACTAAAAGTACTGGTTACTTCTATCCTGCCTTAGAATGACTCAGAAATAAAATAAATTTTGAAGTGTTATACTTGGAATTAAAACCACTGATCTCTAAGTGCTCCGACGAATACAAACTACAACATAAATATGGTTTCCTTTTTTAGGACACATATCTTCTGTTAATGCCTCAAAGTCAAAATCCATTGACTTTATTGACAACTTAGTGTTACTGAATCTGTGCTGGACACAAATTACTTCATAAGTAAGTAAGTGAAATCGTTCAGTCATGTCCGACTCTTTGGGACCCCTTGGATTGTAGCCTACCAGACTCCTCTGTCCATGGGATTTTCCAGGCAATAGTACTGGAGTGGATTGCCATTTCCTTCTCCAGTGGATCTTCCTGACCCAGGGATTGAACCCGGGTGTCCCACATTGTAGACAGACACTTTACCATCTGAGCCACCAGGGAAGTCCAAATTACTTCATAGCCCTTATTTAGTTTCTATTCTTCATATGTTCTTCCTTATATTGCTAAATAGTACCCCTGGATGTGAGAGTTGGACGGTGAAGAAAGCTGAGCGCCGAAGAATTGATACTTTTGAACTGTGGTGTTGGAGAAGACTCTTGAGAGTCCCTTGGACTGCAAGGAGATCCAACCAGTCCATTCTGAAGATCAGTCCTGGGATTTCTTTGGAAGGACTGATGCTAAAGCTGAAACTCCAGTACTTTGGCCACCTCATGCAAAGAGCTGACTCATTGGAAAAGACTCTGATGCTGAGAGGGATTGGGGACAGGAGGAGAAGGGGACGGCAGAGGATGAGATGGCTGGATTGCATTACTGACTCGATGGACGTGAGTCTGAGTGAACTCCGGGAGTTGGTGATGGACAGGGAGGCCTGGCGTGCTGCGATTCATGGGGTCAAAAAGAGTCAACACGACAGAGCGACTGAACTGACCCCCTCCTCCCACCTCCAGATACCCAGCTTCTAATCCTTGGGACCTGTGAGTGCTACTTTATAAAAGAGACTTCACAGATGTTATTAAGTTAAGAATATTAAGATGGGGATATAATCCTGGATTATCCAGGTTGACCCTAAATGTTATCATATATATCCTTATAAGAGGGAGGCCTAGGAACATTTGAAACACAAGGAGAAAAAGGCAGTTTGAGCAAAGGAAGCAGGAAGAGAAAAAAGATAATATGATGTAGTGAACCAAGGAATAGGAATATTCTTCAGAAGCTGGAAAAGTCATTTATCCCTAGAATCCCTGGAAGAAGTGTGGCCCTGCCAACACATTGATTTCAGCCCAGGGAAGCCCATTTTAGACTACCTGCCTCCAGAATTATGAGAGAATAGTGTATATTACTTTAATCCATCGCACACTTGATAATTTGTCATAGCAGCCACAGTAAATTGACAACCTCTCTTTGTTAGGAACATGAACATGAAATTTGGAAGATGGAAGAAAACCCAAACCATTATTATTCTTCCAGCAGAAATGTACAGGCTCAGGGAATCTGGAGGAAGTTCCCAGGATTTCTCATATATTTCATCCCCTGTAATACTGAAGGCAGCTGAATCCATTGCCAGTGGGTATCTACAATTCCTACAAATCTGACTTTCTGAAACCAAGCAACTGCCTTCCATGAGTTCCACCACATCCTCAGTTCTTCCAATTGATTTTTAAATTTAAACCTTTCCTTTAAAATAACTTTTAAATAAATAAACCCCTTCTGTTTGAAACACTTAGAGTGCTTTCTGTTTTCTTGACCAAACCTTGACTTATTAGTTCTGAATATCTTACAATTTATTTATGCTATGCTATGCTATGCTAAATCACTTCAGTTGTGTCCAACTCTGTGTGACCCCATAGACAGCAGCCCACCAGGCTCCCCCGTCCCTGGGATTCTCCAGGCAAGAACACTGGAGTAGGTTGCCATTTCCTTCTCCAATGCATGAAAGTGAAAAGTGAAATCGAAGTCGCTCAGTCGTGTCCGACTCTTAGCAACCCCATGGACTGCAGCCCACTAGGCTCCTCCATCCATGAGATTTTCCAGGCAAAAGTACTGGAGTGGGGTGCCATTACCTTCTCCGTACAATTTACTTAAAATGAACATAAAATATTTTATTTCCAAAAACATCATAAGGTTCTTATTTTTACAATTAGGAGTCATGAGGAAACTTATGCATTTTCCAAAGCAATATAGATAAATGTGCATAAAACACTTAATATTTACTTATTCCCTTATTAAGTCAACAAATATTTATTGAATACCAACTCAGTCATAAATGCAATACACAATGTTAGCAATTCAATGATAATCAGGTTAGATGTGATTCCTTCCAACAAAGAGTTGATAGAGGAAAATAAAGGGAAATATATGAGATCTTCCCTGTAGCTCAGATGGTAAAGAATCTGCCTGCAATGCAGGAGACCTGGGTTCAACCTCTGGGTCAGGAAGATCCTCTAGAGAAGGGAATGGCAATCCACTCCAGTATTCTTGCCTTGAGAATCCCATGGATAGAGGAGCCCGATGGGCTACAGTTCATGGGGTCGCAAAGAGTCGGACACAATTGAGCAACTAACCCACACATATAGTCAACTGAATACAGAACAACATTCTATGAAAGGGAAGTACAAGGTGCTACAGAAATATACAAACATAACAGGATCAAAGAATGGTTCTTCAGGGAAGTTACATCTCAGCCAAAATCAAAAGCATAAGTGTTAACAAGGCATTATGAAGATGGAAGAAGAAATCATCCTTCTTTCTTCAACCTGCCTTGTCTGCCATTTGTTCCTCACCCTACATCAATGAATTCCCACATGTCTCAAGTCATCTCTCTCTCCTTTCCAACTACACTTACACATAGAAAATTATACAGCAAGAAAGATAGAATATTATTGAAATACAATAGTATGCCTCCAGCTATGACTTTCTGAGATAAAGATCTAGGAAACAGGGTAATCATTTAAAGAGAGAGATTAGCATAAATCACGGGACACTCTAGATGTAGATTACAAGTCCCACAAATGTTTTTTGTCTTGCTGCTGTTGTTGTTATTTGAATTTTATTATTGGTCTGCATGGGATTTTAAAATTTTCTGAAACTGAAGGTCTTTATTCAGAATTCTGCAATTCACCAGAGTCTTACATTTGGACTGAGTCCTTCACACCCCTGCTTCATTTACCAGGCCTCTCAAAGAATTTACTCAAGAATCCTGTATAAAAGAAAGAGTATGCAGACTACAGTCACACAAACCTGAGTTTAAAGCTAAGTTCACCTCTTATTGTATGTGTAATCTGGGATAAAGACTTAAATTATCTAGTTTTTCTTTCTTCATCTGTGAAGTGACTATAATAATATCTACTTTGCATAGAAATAATGTCTGTGAAATGTCCAGCCCAATAGCAGACCTGTTCTTTCTTTCTCCCTTACCTCTGTCCTTCCTACTTTCCTTTATTCCTTTCTTTCTTTTAAAATAGTGCAGTATATAATCATATTATAATAGCTATGTGTTGGCATCTTTGATATAGATTAAAACATTTTTTCTATCTTGAATATGAGCTATAATCTGCAAGGTCTCCAGACTTTATATTTGAAAGAGTTTCCAGGTGGGAACACTAGAGCCCAAACTTTCGTTCTTCTACCCTCAGAGAGGTGTCTTCTCATTTAACATGGCCCTCTTTTTTGAATTAATGGTGACAAAAAAGAAATTCTTCCCGGTAAGGGCTTCTCTGGTGACTCAGCGGTAAAGAATCCACAAGGTAGGAGCTACAGGAGATGCAGGTTCTATCCCTGGTTCGGAAAGATCCCCCAGAGGAGGGCATGGCAACCTACTTCAGTATTCTTGCCTGGAGAATCCCACGGACAGAGGATCTTGGCAGGCTCAGTCCATAGGGTTGCAAAGACTCAGACATGACTGAAGTGACTTAGCACATACCAGTAAATCCCAATTTTCTATTGCCCATGTCAAGTATTAAGCCAAGCTCCAAATAATGATAGCATTATATCAAAGTAAAGGACAAAATAGTCTATATAATACAAAATTAAAATGTGAATTAATTTCCATAGAAATAATATTTTAAATTATATTAGTTATTGTTATTGACTACTGGGAATTTTAAAAACTGCTGTCAAATTATCTGCATTTTCATTATCTGCCTTGTTTTGGAAGTACTTTTCTTTACTACTCTCTAGGTGATGAGAACCCAATAGGCAAGAACTAACCCTTTTGCAATTTGGTGATCTGACAGATTTCCTAGCAAATGTTTTAAACAAAGTATATGCTTGTCAAATGTAACGGAATCAAAAGCCAGAGACAATGCATGATGCCTAGTACATCACTGAGTAACAAAGTTTTGTCAGCTGTTCATGTAGTTGGACAATGTGTTTGTCCAGGGAAATTTTTAACATTTGGGAAATACTAATTTTCTTTAAACAAAGTCTTAAACAACAAAGAAACAAAGTAGGTCCCAGACTCCAGACCCTGTAGCAGGACAGGAATAGAAAATAGTTGGTTGAAAATTAGAGGGTACTGCCTATTACCCAACAGTCGCAGAAAAGTTGGACTTCAGAAGACTGTCCCTTCCTGCCCTTGGACATGGTGTGCTGGGCAGCAGGGCAGCAGGGGAGTGCACCGTGCCCTGAGGGGGCAGCCAGAAGAGGACAAAGACTGAGGGCACTGGGCATTGTTTCTCTGAAGAGTGACATGGAAACCACAAATGGCAAACGATAGAATGAAGGCAAATTATAAACACCAGGGCTATTCAGTGTTAGGGTAATTTTTCTCTGAAGCTGGAGAAAATAGCTACCAGTTGGATTTTTCAGAAGCAATTGTTTCTATTCAAGTTACCATGAGAGATTCATTTCCCCAAATCAGCTAAAAAGCCAGGATGAACAATCAGCACCCTTTTCTCCACATGAGTATCACTCAATCCTTCAGATTTAGGAAAGGAAGTATATGCACCAGATTTTCAGACAGCTTTGATACTTCGGTCTACCAAAAAATACAAAGAATTTTTTTAAGTACATAAGAATATAGCTTTAGGTTGAGGGGGGTGATTTTTTTTTTAATGTGACTGTCTCCTTTGTTATAGCAAAAATCCCTTCAGAGATGCGTGCGTGAGAGCGTGCTAAGTCGCTTCATTCTTTGTCATTCAGTTGCCATTCAGTTCTAAGTCCTTCAGGCCAATTCTTTGTGACCCTATGGACTGTAATCCACCGGGCTCCTCTGTCCATGGAATTCTACACACAACAATACTGGAGTGGATTGCCATGCCCTCCTCCAGGGGATCTTTCCAAACCAGGGATAGAACCCACGTCTCTTATATCTTATAGTGGTAAAGGCAGGTTCTTTACCACTAGCGCCACCTGGGAAGCCCGTCAGAGCTGCACTTTGATATAGTAATATTTGGTTTTTAACTCTGGGTATGCTGCCTGGCATATAGAAGATATGCAATATGTGTTAGATGAATGGATGGGTAGGAAGATGAATGGATAAGCAGATTTTCATAGAGGAGGTGTGGCAATGGCAGGTACTTAGAAATATTCTATAATTAAGAGAAATGACTTACATTCTTAATTTCCCATGCACTTTCTTTCTTGAAGCATGAAAATTTCTAAAAGATTTTCCTTATTGGAAAATGGAGAGTGTTCTGATGTCCAGACTCACCTACAAAAATACGTTAGGGCCAGATTACAAACTTAAATACCAGAACCTAAAGCACCTAAAAGGAAAAAAAATAGAATATGGTGAGAGTGTACAGTGTATGAAAATGAGCTAAAAAGTAGCAGGGCAGTTTTGTCAACATTAAGTGCAAAGTAATACCGTTAATGAACTTCTCCTGTGGCTCAGTGGGTAAAGAATTTGTCTTCAAAGCATTAGATGTAGGAGATGCAGGTTCAATCCCTGGGTCAGAAGATCCCTGGGAGGAGGGCATGGCAATCCACTCCAGTATTCTTGCCTGGAGAATCCCATGGACAGAGGAACCTGGCGGGCTACAGTCCATAGGGTTGAGGGTGTCGCACACGACTGAAGTGGCTGAGCATGCATGCAATGCAGTTAAAAATTTTAAGTGTAAATAAAAGCATTAAGACCTCTGATTTGGGGCCCTAATGCCCTTGCCTCTAAGAGTCACCAAGTTCTTCTCCCTCTCATGAGATAAATGCGGTATTTAGGTTCAATAATTGTCTTTATGTGGAGGATAATGGTTTAGATTTTATTTCTTTAAAGATTTATTCTCATTTCAGCTTGGAAAAATTCTTCCTAGAAAATTAACAGGAAACTAAATGTTCAATATCTTATGTGAAAGGAGAACATATATACATACACTAGCTGCTTAAGTCTGATGAATTGAAATGGGAACATTAAACTTTAGCCTTTACAAAGTATAAAACTGTGAAATTTTACTACAACAGTGGCTGTCTGGGTTTTTACACACACATACATTTTTACATTCACTGTCACGTGGTCTAAGCATGTCACTGTCATCTCTAACCATGGTGTATGTGTCACTAAGATCCATCCTGCTTAATCTTGCTAACTAATTATAGTTACATACCAGAGACAATGGAGGAAGGAAATTATTCTAAAGAGCTAATCAAAATATAAAAGCCACATGTCATTAAAAATGCAAAATTAACGCATAAAGAGCTATTCTCAGAGTCGGAAAAAAAGCTGTTCTAGATATAGTCATTTGCTTCATATTTCAAAGAAACACTGCTGTGACCATAGGCATGTCAGTAAAGAAATGTCTGTGACTGTAAGAGCCAAAGCATGCTTTTCTTCCTTAGACGAAATGAATTACAGGTTAATCTATAAGATAACTATTTGAATGGATTTATATCTTATTCACCCTAAGTGGATTATTTTTTTCTTGAGAATACTGCTATTTCATCCTGAAACTTTTCCCAGAGCTCACTGTTGTTTGGGTTTTCATGTGTTTGCTACAGAGACACATTTTTAAGAATTATTTTCTCTTAATAGTGAACATAATCACTTTTCCTTTCATTTCAATGGTTGAAATATGTTCTCCTGTTGGTAAATGTGGCTCAGGAAAATGACTGACCTTTTCAAACAAAATTTATAATTTTAGAAATGTAAAACTTAACATTCTTTAGTAATCCAATATTAAAATACATTTAGGTTGATCTATAAAATGCTATGATTTCAACTATTCTTTTTTGAGTGTGCAATAGAGAAACATTAACAATGCGTGTGGTTTAGAAAAATTCATTTATATAGCCGTTTGCCATGTCATGATGTATCTTAAACAAAAGAGGTACAGACAAAGGTATTGATTTTAGGGACTTAACTAAATAAACAGTATGTAAATTGTGTCTTTTTCTATAAAATTAGATCAGGACACACATATTACACTGCCTTTTTCTATAAGAATGACAGCTATTGAATTTGGCAGACATTGGAATTTGGTTAAAGAGTTACAGACCTTTGATCTTTGGATTACAATTAAATGAAACCATTGTAAAAGGACAGTAGTGGGCCAGCCAATTTCTCAAGCGCGCCACAGCAGCCAGGAGGCGTTATGGCTTAGTGCTGTCAAGAAATCCACTCTGCATTCAGTTCTAGCCCCGTGTCTTCTAGTAGATGAAGAGGATGGTGACGATATCCTCATTAGAATACACAGTAACACCTTGAGAACACAGTTTGGTGTTTTTCCTCCTTTTCAGTTTGACCAGCTATTCATGCTGATCTATTATACTTCCAAGTAATGATATTATACCCTGGGGAGAAGTTGGCTCATTTATATATATTTTTTCCTAAGATGCTACATGGGGTTATTTTTAGAGGGAGTGGAGAAAAACTCTAAATCTCATATTCAGAATTCACTGGAATTTAAGGAAAATAAGTGCGGGAAAGGAACATAAGGTTAACATTACTCTAATTCCTTCCTTATTTGTGGGAATTTTTGTTTTGGTTTTGTTTTTCCTTTTTTTTTTTTAATAACATTTTCTTCATCAACCTGGTTGCTAATAAATTAACTTTTAGAGTCATACCCAAAGGAATCATTCCCTTTAAGTCTGCTTTTTAAGCTAAATTCTCCAAGTTACAAATAATGCCATTACACCATAATGACAACACTTGACTACCTTTTTTTTTTTAAGATATTTGTTTATAACCTTGTGACTAGAAATAATGCTTGGTCCCCAAGTTCCCTATTAATTCACATTCTTCTCATATAATTAGGACTAATTTTAACCAAAGGTTCCCTAATAAACTTATGATAAACAGTGACTTAGCAAGTTTTCTTAATCTAAAATTATATATTCATAGCAACAAATAGGCAACTTAGATCTCTCTTAGGTGTTTTTATCCAGCCCACCAGATCTGTGTTCTTTTTTTTTAAACCTTCTTTGTTATGTCATTCTGCAGACAGAGCTCAGGCTGTTTCCTGTCACCCACTGGAGCAAACTGCTCAACAGAAAGCACAGTTGGACAGCCCTTAATTAGTGCTACTTGGGATAGTCAGTGTGTGAGCTTGTGTCAGCATCTCACTTAAACAGGAATAGAGCAGTGAGAATCAGCTGACAGTTTGAAATGCAAGACACCAGGTCTTCCACTTCCACCTACAGTCATACATTGCATGCTGCATGTCTGGGAATGTTATGAAAAATGTTAGAAATAATGTTCTGTATGTAAATTGGACTCAAATTATTCCATCACTTTTTACAGGGTGTTTATTTCTTTAAGTCATCCAGGTACATATTCTCCAATCAAAATCTGATGTCTTGAAAACAATTTTCTGAAAATTAATTTTCAAAATTTAACTAGACCTAACATAATTTTCAATATTAAAAAACAAAGAATAGTTTTATGCTTAAAAGGAGCAATAGAATGCAATTAACTTAAAATCAAGAGAACAACAGCCTTTCTTATTTTATTTTGTGTTTTATTTTACATTGGTATTAAATGTGCTAAAGTGATTACATCTTAACACATCTTTTGCGGGATGAAAACCTGAACATGGAGCTCTATCACCTACTTGCACCCCTAAAGTTAAAGCGACTAACTATTCTGATATTTTACTACAATTTCATCTCTAGCCAAAACCAAAATTCTGTACAGGTTTTTGCTCAGCTTTGTGACAGTGGGATTTTCTTTGTTATGCAGCCACCACTGTTTAGTCTGGGTGAAAAATGAGATCAATATATTCTAAACCTGTAACTTATTATAAACATAACCTCCCCCCAAAGTGTTTTAAATTAATATTTTTCTAGTGGCTGATAGAGTCCCTTTAGGTTAAATGTAAAGGGAATCTACCATGTATGCTTTCAGAGGGTAAACAGCCACGATTACCTTTTTTTCCACCGCTCTGGAAAGTAGCTATTTTACTTTATATGGTAGACATTTTCAGAAACTGTCTTTACTTTTTGTTGTTGCAGTGCAGAGGCAGGGTGGCGTTTCAGTGCTGGTGGCAGTACAGCCTTCTTTATAAGGATGAATGAAGATGAAAAGCAAGACAAATAGAAGCGAATGAGACACTGCTTTATGTGATTCATGATAGCTTGCCATAAGCCTGTTAGCCTCTGCCTGGCTCTCCTCTCTGAGAAAATAATGGATAGTTACAATGTGTATAGTGACATTGTCAAACCATCAGGAATTGCTGATTATAGTGCTAAATATTGATCTCCGCTTCACATGTGTCAAAATTCTTTCTTCCCTTAATTAGAACTTCCCTAAGCACCATACAAGAACAAACTGATTTCTGTGAAAGGGAGTGTGATACTAGAATATAATTGTGACCTCTTGTCTTCTTTTCTCTTGAGTTCTGAGATGACTTTGGCTGTCTCTCCTGCCCTTCCCAGCACATGTGATCATCATGCTCATTTTTCCCAATCTAACCATAGGAAGATTTCTCCCAGCCTCTGCTTTTCATCATTTTGAACCACTAGGGTAGTAGTCAGATGGCAGTGAGACTTAAAGTGCCAGAAGGTGCCTTTTTCTATTTGTTTGTTTCATGGTACACCGCACCAGGCAATGACCTGTGGCAACAATGTCATACAAAAGGGAGACCAGTTCACCCAATCAAAGGGAGGTTTAAAATTAATACAGATCCCTTCATTTCTTCATGCGAGATCTGGGAAGGCAATTGCAGGGTGCCATCATCTCCCTGATTATCAGTTGCATTCACTTTAAAAAAATTGTTTTTAAACTTATGTTATTACGGAAATGCTCCTCTTTTAGCTCCATATTCCACCATCAACAAAAGCAGGGTAAATCTCCTACTAATTTGATATTACTATTCAATCAGCTTCCGTATTCTGACTCTAGCAGTAATGTAATATAATGAAAGGTTGTGATATATGGTTTCAATTTGCACTGCAAACTGAGCACTTAACTCATTTATCTTAGTTTACCTGTAATATATTGTTATTTTTTAATCATGACACTATGGTGTGTTTGCCTTTAGTTTGATGTGCTTGATAAAAATCAATATTTCATTAAAAGATTTTCAAAAATTGTTTGTTTCAAACACAGAGCAAGACCAATTTGGTGGCCATTCCTTATAAGCAAACATCTTGCCTGAATCTGCAAGTAAATGTCTCCATGAGCACCACTCACTCCCAATACCTTGTGTGAAGGATCTTGGTCTGCAGTTACCTCCCTGGTAAATTGGCAAGGTCCTTCCTCATAACATGTGGTGCAGAGAGGCTATAAATAACAACTCCAATTTTGACCTTTCCATCATAAATCTAGAAGAGGATGATGAAGGGAAGGTTATTTAGCCTCCCCACTTTTTTCAACAATTCAGACAGGAATCTTGATCCCCACACAGGGAAAGCTCCAAGGGACCTGCATTCATGCAGGTCTCTCTTCACTGCTGCCAAGCCACCTGGCTACACTGCACTACAGGTGATCTGCGGCAGTGGTAATGATTAAGTTCGCAAAGTGCAGAGAACTAAACTCTAAATCGGGCCGAAAAACCTCAGACTGCAATGGAGAGGTGCCAGCGTTTCAAACATCCTGGTGCACAATGATGACACTGATTGCTTATTTTAATGTGGCATCGTTTTCAAGTAGAGCTACTTACATGAGAAATGCTAACTAATGGCAACCGTCGACTTTTCCTTCCCTAGCTCAGGGATGTAGGAAGAAAAATGATCATTGGGCTGCCTGGTTAAAACACACATTACCCACTTTCTGGAAGCTATTCAGCTCACAGAAATAATACTTTTGCCTGTTTTCCCCTCCATGTTACACATAAAATATATATTTATCATGATAAATCAATATCTAGCTATCTTCACAGGCTACATTTATGCCCTTTGGAGATAAATATAGAATGTGATAACTGAAGCCACTATAACATCTCTGAATAGATATTTAGCTGTTATAGGAAATGCAAAGAATTTGATGAAATATAAGCCTGTATTTGTAGATTTAAGTAAGTTTTTCTATAATAGAAAAAGAAAATGGTCTTTGGTAAAACTACACATAATTATTAAAATCCTGTTCATTCTACTTTAAGGGGACAGCAATTTTGTAAGTACCAAAAAGCTGATGCCTAGGATGAGCATATTGACAACGACATATAGAGCTTTCCATCAAAAACAATTACAGGTTGAAATGACTAACTCGCCTCCTTCTTTGCTAATAACTGGATGGAGCAGGATTTGCAAGGGCAGGTGTGCATAATTCTCTATTAGCCAATAGCATCTAAGGACTCCTAGCTCTTCTTTAATATCATCACAATGGTGTATCACCCAAAATCTGGAATAAATTAGTCACTCTTCTCTAAGAAATATTCATGACAATGAATGTGCCCACAGCTGGGGCACATAGGATATGATCTATAAAAAGCCTACTAGTCTTTAGTACTTATGTCCTTCCCGTGAATCTTAACCAAAAGAAGTAATAAATAAGTGGCACGTATGAATAGTACCTTTAAATAAGCAAGTGAGCCTTCCCCAGCAATAAGCAACATTCTCTGAATATCAAAAATAATAACTGGTTTTGCAGCAATGCAGCATGGAAACACGAGGGTATAAGATATACTGTACTTTAAGCTCTGTTTGATGAATCTGAGCACAGTTCCTGGGGGATAGATTACTTTAAACCATGCTCTTTTACTTTCTAATCCTGACTTGATTTGATTTGTACTTTAATACAGCTGCCTGGCAATTCAACAGCAAATAGAGACTATTTATGTAATCAGATTGTAAGTAGTGGGACAAGAAGAAACTCTCTAGAACCTTTTTGGAAAATAGTTTGTTGTACTTTTTATTTATTGAACAGCAGGGCTCCGGGCTTTCCAGTGCTCATTATAATTGGTTTTCTGCTTGAACTTTCAAAAACTGTCATGTCAATACTCAAACAGAATTTTTTTTGCTTACTATATGGCTATGGGCTCTATTTTCTCATGTGCAACTTGACAAAGTTCTTGTAATACCTTGGAGGCAAAGTTCTAGAGTTTCTCTTGCTATTTAAGAAAACTAAGCATCAGGGGTCTTTAGTACTTTGCACACTTGTGTTCTCATTTTGCTATTAAACGCCTTAGACTAAGACATTTCCTTTTCCGCCTACTTCTGCTTATTCCTGTGTCTCTATTGTTCTATGGGAGTAGTCCCTCTGCTTGCATTCTACATCCAATATGAGCCTGAATTCTATCACCTTGAGGCACACCTACTGGTAAGAAAGGTCATTTTCCCACAGATGTGTTCATAATCACATGTCACATTCTAAGTTGCAATTTGATAAAAAAAAAAAAAAAGTACCCTTTTCCTAAAGTTTCATTTCCTATACCACTACCAAGAGTACAAATGTGAATTTTACATTCCCTAACCCTTTTCCTTTGGAAACCCTAAAAATCTACCCAATCACTTATACACAAGAACCTCAGATGAATTTAAGACAAAGTAAAACATGTGACTAAATTGAAAAAGAATTGTTAAACTCCATCCCTGGAAATAACCTTTTGACTAATATAAATATATTTAGCCCCATCATATTCTATTTTTAAACTAGAGCGAAATCTCTTCTGTATTGCAGATTATTTATAGTCATTTTCTATGTGGTCAGAACAGAGATAATTGCAAGACAAAGGATTTGTGCTAGAAATTACTGCTCTATATTTCGTTTTATTTCCTATTCTTTTTCATTCCATTCTACTTAAAGCAATCATGTCTCAGAAACTATACAATGAGTGGATATTTTCTCTTCATAATAAAAATATAGTACTAAAAAGAAAAAAAGGCCATTGATAACATCAAAATTTTAATTACTTTTAAGGTATTACAGTAGCCTTTGCTTCAAGTGGACAGTAGAACGTATAGATTCCATAGCATTTTACGTTGAACTTGACCCCTGTTGTTATCAATTATTTGGTGGTCTTCTTTAGAGATTATTTAAGAGACATTGAACCATTAAACTAAAACTGTGCATTTGATTTGGTTCAGTTTCATCCTCGTTTTGCTATGGCTGTGGTCAAATGTGTGATTATGAAGCTGAAAGCGTTTTTCTCTTAAAATCAACCCAGATGCTGCCTTTTCAAAACCCAAATGTTCACTGACAAAGCAGCCATCCACAAGCACAAGCTTAACTTTAAACTCAAAGAAAAGCATCTGCAAGAAAAATATGCATCATTGAAATGCTATAGCTGCTGATCAAACTTGCAGCCATATTCTCAAGTATGATCCTTATTAAACAGAATGATGCAAGCTGCAGGTTATTTTAAAAATGTATTTGTATTCTTTTAACACTTTTGTAGGGAAAAAATAGGTATCTCTGGGGTTAGGAGAATCCTTATGCAGTGTAGAAAATATCAATTCCTTCTAATACCATGAATTCAGAACTTTTCCTTTTCAGCATCCAAAAAAAGATTTCTAAAACATTGGTGGGAACTAGGTTATAACTAAGAATAGAAGGGATAGTTCAGCATAATGAAAGTGTAACTAGGAGAAATTTTTTAGAAATTCAAGAAATTGAAAAATTCCTGACAATGCTTACTTGAAAAAATAATAGACATGGAGGCTCTTGCTGGACTCTATTATTCATTTTGAATATTTAACTGGAGTGGATTTGAATGCTTATATAATCATATCTGTGAGAGTAGTCATATTTAACCACAGTATGACTTGTTTCTTGATCCTGAAAATATGAGTGTTCTGTGCTTACTGTAATTTTTGTTATGATAGAGTCCACGGTACTACAGGTTTAAGGTGACCATTGGAATGAAATAAAATACGAAATCCATTACATTCTTAGGTCAAAACTCATTCTCTGGATCTCAAATTATATACAACAGCCTTTTACTTTCCTAATTTTATGTCTATGCTGCTCTCTGTGTGAGTGAAATTTGTTATATGTGAACTGAAAAAAAATCTATCATAATTTTTTGGAAAAATTATTGAAAGATAAATACACATTTATCATATATATATATACATATAAACATCTATACATATGTATAAACCAACAAATCAGGTTTGCTGACTATTAGTAGAAAATTTGTTTTATGTTTTCCTTATGGAATATGCACAGATCTTTTAAGAATCTATATGACTGTATTCTCTATCCTATTATGTATTTCCCTATCAGACAGCAGGGACAGAACTAAACGTCTTAGTTGCATCACACAGATCTACTGGCTGAGATTTGCTGTTCCTATACACTAAATTCAGAAGACAGATCTGTATCTGTCTTCTGTGTCTTTAGCTCCCAAAACTACATCAAGGCTACTCTTTTAGTCAACTTGGAAATTTATATACTATACACTAACCCTCCTTTAATATCCTCTCTCTCTTTCCTCTGGGCATTTATTGCTGTTCTTTCTAGTTCAGTAACCAGTGAGCAGAAGGTTCATTAAAACTAATTGAATTGGAAACTTGTCTGCCCTGGGAAATATTAACTCTTTGTTGTTATCTGTAGGAAATTCCTTTTGTTATGTTCCTTTGAATTGAATTATTGGACCTTAATGTTACAAACGCTGTGTTAAAAGCAATTTCCATCATTTTGATGGTCTAGACAGCAAGTTTCAGGAAAATGTCCTTATGTTGGATTGAATTTTACAAAATAAAGCAGCATTTTAGCCAATGATGTAAACAGTAATATTACACACTGTTCAGAAACTGGAACGATGCTGTCCTGTTAACTCCTGTAGTTCTTCTAGGCACTGCTACACCACTGGATTAAAAAAAAAAAAAAGAGGTATCTATTATGGTTCATTCTCACTTAGTAAAACAAATAACACAACTTCAGGTTAGCAAGTCAATGGCAGTGGAATATAGATTATCAGAGAACATTAATCCCACAATTGCTGCCATTCTATCCATATGAACAAATGTCAAAATGAAAAGATTATAATTATTCTTAATGATATAGGGAACCTCACTTTAACTTGTCATTTGTAATCATTTGGAAATTGTGCTGAAAAAGTACATTTGAAATAGGGTTTAGGAGGCTATGTGAGTCCTGGAATTGTTTAGAGCAGAGAAATATTGACAAAATTGGGAACATTTGATAATACTCACAGTGGTAGATTTTTGCCAGCCTTAAAAATCAATTGAAAATAACAGGCAACCCACTGTTGCTAATAAAAGTAAATATTTATGACTGATTTGCCTGTGCTTCAATACTAGTCAATCACTTCCTAAAGGATCTTTGCAATTCATTAACCTCTTTTTACTGGTCTTGTCCCTGTTGGTATCAGCCATTAAAAAAGAATAAGGGAGGGGGTTTTGATGTTTCTGTTCTCATCATTCATAGCTTATTTGTTCCTTCCCTTCATTCCCATACATTGCCACTAAATTGATTGTCTGTTTAGTCATATGAATGATAAAGTAGCAATGCCAGCAAGATTGAAAGCCTCCATTAATTTCTGAGGAAGGTGAGTTCCTCTGTTTCAACCACAACTGAAAGCAAACCTACTTCTCATCATGTCTTCTATGACTAGTAATTTTTGTTGTGATAGAGTCCACAGAACTCTCAGAGCTCCTTTTTGACTTCTCCCTGGACAAACTTTAAGAAAACAGATATTTATTAATATCACCTCAAAATTACCTATTTTTCTGTGCTTTTGACCTGACTATAATATTTATGTACAAAAAAACCAACATCTGCAAATTTGTTTCTAAACAATACAGAAACCAATGCTTAATACATATTTTTTTTAAATGTTACAAAATTTCTTTCATTCAGTAATCAGCATAGGCAAAGGTAAATGTTTTCATGCAATGAGAAGCATCTTCTTTTATTAAAAGAGCTTTTTAGAGTTCTTCCATGACATAATTTTAGGTTTCTGAGATCTGTGCTTAAAAATAATGGCACCACACTATACTGCTTTTTTTTATTTCTTAAAATATTCATAAAATCATAACCATCTAAAATTATCTATAGCAACTATGTTTCCTTACAAAGGTATTCTGTGATGTATTACAGTGATACATTAAATTCCTTTAATGCCATTGTAAGTACATATTTTGTCACTGAATAACATACTTAGCAATGTGTGAAAACTGCATAACTAACCTGTATGTGTAAGTTAAAGCCACCTCTAGGTAGCCTTAATGGAGAAGGAAATGGCAACCCACTCCAGTGTTCTTGCCTGGAGAATCCCAGGGACAGAACAGCCTGGTGGGCTGCCATCTATGGGGTTGTACAGAGTTGCACACGACTGAAGCGACTTAGCAGCAGCAGCAGCAGGTAGCCTTAAACTATAGTCCTTTATGGAGGCAGATTTATTTTGCTCTTACATTATTTCACTCTGTTTTTTTAATGGTACATGTATCTTATCACCCCATGGGCTTTGTTTATAATAATAGCTAATATTTATCAAACTATAAGGTGTGTTATGTGGCTGGCCCTATGTTTAAAAAAAGAAACTTTAACATAAATTATTGTGATTATTTATAATAGCCAAGATATGGAAGCAACCTAAGTTGCACAGATAAAGATGTGGCATAAAATACAATGGAATATTACCCAGCCATAAAAAATTAAATCTTGTCATTTGCAACAACATGGATGTGTCTAGAGGGTGTCATACTAAGTAAAATAATTCAGACAGAGAAAGACAAATATCAAATGATCTCACTTATATGAGGGATCTAAAAACCAAAATGAACCAAACAAAATGAAATGAATGCAGACTCATGGGCGGGACAAAAGGGTGGCTTCCAGGGGGGATGAGAGTAGGAGTTTGGGTGAATAGGTAAAGTGGATGAGGCGGTACAAAGGTACAGGTGTAAAATGAATAAGCCATGGGGATGGAACATAGCATGAAGAATATGCTAGATACATGGTAATAACTTTGTATGGGGAGAGAGGGTTACTAAACTTCCTGCAGTGACCATTTCATAATATGTGTATATGTCAAATTGGGTATCAGATCAGATCAGATCAGTCGCTCAGTCGTGTCCGACTCTTTGCGACCCCATGAATCGCAGCATGCCAGGCCTCCCTGTCCATCACCAACTCCCGGAGTTCACTCAAACTCACGTCCATCGACTCAGTGATGCCATCCAGCCATCTCATCCTCTGTCGTCCCCTTCTCCTCCTGCCCCCAATCCCTCCCAGCATCACAGTCTTTTCCAATGAGTCAACTCTTCGCATGAGGTGGCCAAAGTACAGGAGTTTAAGCTTTAGCATCAGTCCTTCCAAAGAAATCCCAGGGCTGGTCTCCTTCAGAATGGACTGGTTGGATCTCCTTGCAGTCCAAGGGACTCTCAAGAGTCTTCTCCAACACCACAGTTCAAAAGCATCAATTCTTTGGCAATCTGCCTTCTTCACAGTCCAATTCTCACATCCATACATGACCACTGGAAAAACCATAGCCTTGACTAAACGAACCTTTGTTGGCAAAGTAATGTCTCTGCTTTTGAATATGCTATCTAGGTTGGTCATAACTTTCCTTCCATGGAATAAGCGTCTTTTAATTTCATGGCTGCAGTCCCCATCTGTAGTGATTTTGGAGCCCAGAAAAATAAAGTCTGACACTGTTTCCACTGTTTCCCCATCTATTTCCCATGAAGTGGTGGGACCGGATGCCATGATCTAGTAGACTTGAAACTAACATAATACTCTATGTCAACCATATTTCAATAAAAAATAAAATAAAATAGTAAACAAAAAGGAATTTTAACATAAATTATCATGTTTAATCTGTTCAACAACTCCATGAGTAGATTTTACTCGTTTTAACTACAATTTCTCAGATGAGGAAACTGAGGCTTCCAGAGATTAAATAACTTTCCCAAGATCACATACATATTAAGCTACAAAAACTGAGTTTGCATGACAATCCAAAACTAGAACCCATGCTCTCAACACTGACCCTTACTTCTACTGAACTGTTCAGCCTGATCTACCCTGCATAAGATATGCTTTTAGATTTACTTATTTCACCATCCCAGCTTATAATATCCCACAAAGGCTGGGGTCGCTGCTGCTGCTAAGTCACTTCAGTCATGTCCAACTCTGTGCGACCCCATAGACAGCAGCCCACCAGGCTCCTCTGTCCCCGGGATTCTCCAGGCAAGAACACTGGAGTGGGTTGCCATTTCCTTCTCCAATGCGTGAAAGTGAAAAGTGAAAGTGAAGTCGCTCAGTCGTGTCCAACTCTTCATGACCCCATGAACTGGGGTATCCTATTCTATTTTGAACCCCACCTATGGCTTAGCTTAGCATTTTGCATATAGTGAGTGTTTCTGTATTGCGCATCTGGTCCCATCACTTCATGGGAAATAGATGGGGAAACAGTGGAAACAGTGTCAGACTTTATTTTTTGGGCTCCAAAATCACTGCAGATGGTGATTGCAGCCATGAAATTAAAAGACACTTACTCCTTGGAAGGAAAGTTTTGACCAACCTAGATAGCATATTCAAAAGCAGAGACATTATTTGCCAACAAAGGTCTGTCTACTCAAGGCTATGGTTTTTCCAGTGGTCATGTTGGATGTAAGAATTGGACTGTGAAGAAGGCTGAGTGCCGAAGAATTGATGCTTTTGAACTGTGGTGTTGGAGAAGACTCTTGAGAATCCCTTCGACTACAGGGATATCCAACCAGTCCATTCTGAAGGAGATCAGCCCTGGGATTTCTTTGGAAGGACTGATGCTAAAGCTGAAACTCCAGTACTTTGGCCACCTCATGCGAAGAGTTGACTCATTGGAAAAGACTGTGATGCTGGGAGGGATTGGGGGCAGGAGGAGAAGGGGACAACAGAGGATGAGATGGCTGGATGGCATCACTGGCTTGATGGACATGAGTCTGAGTGAACTCCGGGAGTTGGTGATGGACAGGGAGGCCTGGCGTGCTGCGATTCATGGGGTTGCAAAGAGTCGGACACGACTAAGTGACTGAACTGACCTCCTCCTCCCACCTCCAGATACCCAGCTTCTAATTATTTAAAGGTTTTAGCTTTCTCTCTTTGTGATGTCTTCAAGCACTACACAAAAAATACTGCTACAGAGAATAATTTCAGAGAAAGAAACAGAAATACACACACACCAGCACACACCAGTAGACAAGAGGGGTTGATGAGCATGACAGCCAGCAATACAGCAGGATTTTGAAGCCTTGTCCCTGAGCCTATCCTGGTCTTCATATTTAGAGTTCTGGATGTGGACTGTGGCATAAGATCTTATCTAAATGTACCGCTGCATATGTTTCTGCATAAAAAGGAACAAGCCTAAGTTATTGATTTCATCTGCACTGGCATCTTGTTCTCCAAAATGAACCAAGAATTTTGAAAGTCTCAGCATTAGCCTTTCAATGGAGACTTAGCATCATCAAAGTCAATTAGAAATGAAAACATGTTCAGTTTTTCCAATCTTAGATGGTAGAATTTCATCTTCCAAGTTTGGAAACCTCCTCTCCATGGATTGGCATTTCAATTCACTGTGGAAGAGAAGACTAACTTTCTGTTATTCTCAGTAATGGATGCACACAGGATGCTGTCTTCATGCTTTCAGTAGTGCACAGGAGGGTCTTTGTGTCACAGCTAATCTGCAGCAGTAGACCTAGCATGGTTCCATACATTTTATAAGATACCTAATGAAAAGATGACTTTAAGGAAAGGAATACAAATACCACTAACACAAGAACATATCACTGCTGGCAAGAATGGGAAGAAGTGAGAGTCCTTCTTCACAGATATGGCTCTAAAGCAGAAAGTCCATGGCCTTATTTGATAGGTTTTAACATTTTTATTCTCATTATATGCATTTGTTTTTTCACGTTATCCTTTCCATAAAAAAGGAATATTAAAGAAGACTTCTGAAAATGAGTTCCTGATTATTTAAATGATATAAATGGCAGATAGGAGCATAGCAAGTAGAAGGGGTTCTTCTGTGAAGTTATGTTTTCTAAATCACTGTACTCAGGAAGAGAAACGTACACTCAGAGAAAATACGGCAAAAGCAAGAGGACTGAGTGGTCTGGTTCTCTTACTAAGGATTGTAACACTAGTCAGCAATTTATATACTGGTCTTTAAAAAAGAAATATTAAAAATAGGTATAAAATATTTATTAAATTATTTTTAAAAATCACATGCTCTGCTAATGTTTTAATATTTTCTTCAGTGTTACTATTTCTCATTATGTTAAGAATATGTTTTAAACTACTTATAGAAAATGTTTTCATGTTGTTTTAATAAAATTGGTAACTTTTGACATCTAGGAGGAAATGTAATAACATCACAAAAATTAGACCATTTATTTTAGCACTAAATTATTTTACTGGGAAATTTTAATTCATCATTTATCTAAAAGACTAACAATTTCTTTTCCACACTGAAAACCTATCATAACTCTCCCTGGCAAAGTTGACAAAATTAATTTGAGGAGACCAATTCGGCAGGTAGTGAAACCTTTACAGCGGGAACAAGGACGAGGTGATGTCAGTGTGTTAATGATAAAAGATTCCACTGAGGTTGTCTGTTTGTAAGATTTCCCATGTCAGTGGTTCTACAGAAAAGCTAAAGTTCATTTGGCAGGTAGAAGCCTCGTGGGAACTGTTTTGCATCAAACAGGGTTACAAAAATGTGTTGAAGATGGTAATAGCTGTCTTGAGTAAGACTGATAGCACTTTAGGATTCAAGGCCAGATGCCTCTGCCTTCCTGTCTATTCAGCCTTGCATGCTGACCTGGAGAAGACTTCTACACCCTTAGCCCAAGAAGCAAGTAAACTTGATTTTTCAAAAGTCCACCTGATGCTTGTGTTCAGAGTCTACAGTAAGTAAACCACTAAGGTCTCAGTGTTAGCTCACAAACTTGTTTTGTATTTACTTCTTATTAGATCTATACTCATGCAGAAGACATTTTTATTTTCATAGTTTAAAATTGTCAAAATTGTAGCAAATAACTCACATCCCAAAATCTTTTTGTTAATAAGTTTAAAAATGAAAGATAGGAGATGATTTATATATTTAATGATATTTAAATTATCATGAAACACAACTTTATTGACACTTTAATATCTGGAAATGATAGGCGGTACCAAATCAAGATTTTGTGGCCTATCTGTGAAACCATTTAATAATGATTCCCCAACATCGATAACTAACTCAGATGCCTTATAGTGAAATCATCAAGAAGATTAAAAAGTATATTTTTAGGGAAGTCATCTAACCTCTTCAGATCTTGGTTTTCCTCTTCTGAAAATGAAAAGACTGAATGATTTGATCTCTTTAAATCCTTAACAATCCCAAACACTTTGACAGAGGAGGAAGGAGGAGGACTTGAGCTACCAAGTGGGCAGGTAAAAAGGGAAGATTGGAAAGGTCAGTGATGACAAAATTCATAATTTGGTGCTGAGACTTGGCCTGGTGAGCAGTGCTGAAAACTGGTAAATGTTCTGAGCTTATCTTCAAGATTAGGCGACAGAGTCAATCAAAAGGATTAATTTTTGTAAGTTTGAAGGCCTCTAAAAAGAGGCAGGAAATTCAGCCCACTGATCTTGAGACCCCCTGTTGCCCCACGATGGTATCTGTCTCAGAGGAGGGGCCAACTCCGACCTTTTGTGGAGGAGTCTTCCCTTCATGCTTCTCTCCTACAGGCAGACCTTTGAATTTCAGGAGAAAGGGGACCTCTGGCCTTAAATAGGCCATCTTGAGAGCCCAGCCACAGATTTCTGCAGCATGCAGCAACTTCTCACACAAAGAATAAGCCCCTCACCTAATACCTCTTTGTACATGGTGGAAGCAAACTTGGTTTGAAATTCTTACAAAAGAGTAAATGGGAATCTTACTTTTTCTTAATCCTTCTTATCCCTTTCAACTCATAATATGGAAGCAAAGAACCTGAAGTTTGTGAGGTTCACTCAGGGAGTAATAGAAATAGAGTGACACATCAATCCATTCACAGCTACATTGGAGAAATTCGTATGACCTTTAATACCTGGGAAGATTTTTGCCAAAGCCAAGGTCATCTAGAATTTCTCCCTTAAATGTGTTTCATAAAGGTAATCTTGTTCTCGCACCCCCTTTCCTTAACCTGCCAGAGACTTTGCTATTTGGATCATCTTTCTCAAGTGTTTGGTGCTTCCTTCAATTTCCTAGGAGGAAAGATGAACATTTCAATAAAAATTCACGTGCAGGATATTTTTTCTTAATAAATTTGGGTGAGTTCTAGATAAACTGCTCTCTCTTTTTAATATATCTATTACCTATTTCCCATCATTTTAGTGAATAACAGATTTATTACATTATGACAAAAGAGAATTTTCAAAGTTTATTCTTCCATACTCTCCATTATTGGGAATAATTATCAATATTTATTAAATGTTAAGGTTGGGAAAAGCCTAACAGATCATAAATTATAAGATTTAATTTCCAGAGGAAGAAGCTGAAACTCAGAGAACTTAACTGACATCTGAGATTGTTAACACAAAGCACTTGATCCTTTAACTCCTAGTCCAGTGCTATTTCACTATCAAAAAAAAAAAAAAAAAGCCTTATTTTAGATGAAACCATGGATTGCCAAAGCTAATAGGAAACTTGGAAATGAGCTGTGCAATGCTCCTCCTTTCCCAGCAATGAGGCTAAAGACTCCCCAAGTGCTTCTCGGGTCCCCTTTTGTAGTCACCAAGCAAGACATACCTGACTGGAGGAGGAGATATAGACCTTCAGTAGAAGATAACAGCCATGTGAACCCAAGATGACCAAAGGAGAGCTGTTTCATCATCCATATTCATCTTCACACTCCCAGAATGCATCTCTCCTTAGTGTACCTTCATGGGAATTCTGGCACAGTATAGGCGAGTAGGGTAGCAATCTTTAAGGTAAGTGATACCTCAAGATCCTTCAGGGGTTTCCCTGGTGGTCCAGTGGCTAAGACTCCATGCTCTCAAAGCAGGGGGCCCACGTTCAATCCCTGGTCAGGGAACTGAATCTCGCATGTCACAACTAAAGATCCCACATGCCACAGCTAAGACCAAGAGCAGAGGAATAAATATTAAAAAAAAAAAAAAAAAGATTCTTCAAACCACCTCATGCAAATCACACCTAGCTCCATCTTTGTGAAAGGCTTACCTGGGTACAACCACAGCTGCTTACCTAACCCTGAGCCATGCCAAAAATAATAAGGCATTCAAAATCAATATTGTCAGTGAAATATATGAATCGTGACTGCCTGTGGATAAATGGCTAGAGACAAGACTAACTTTTTATTTGACCATAGTAACGCTTCCAAAGTATAAATCTATAGTCCTATAGTCCACAACTGATGTTATGCACAATACAAATCTACTTTCCTCATTCTTCCATTGGTGGCTATAGTTACTTCCCTTCATCTGTTCAGACAAGGAATATACATTATTTATCCATATGCCACTAAGCTCAGTGGTTGGTCCTGGAGTACAATTTTGAATAAGATAGATTTGATTCCTGAAATATTTGTTAGAAGGGAGAATTTCAGAATGAGAAAGCACATTAGAGAGAACAAAACCACTGGGGACTCAAGGAAGACTTCCCTAAAGGAGCAACATTAAGCTGAACCTTTGAAGGAATTCGTAGGAGTTAACAAGTCATTGAGCATGAGGAAAAGTGTTTTGAGTAGATGGAACAGTATATGTAAGAGCCCAGATACAAAAGGGAATGTGGCGTGGTAAAAGAATTACAAAAGATCAGAGCAACTGATACAGCTGAAGTGACAATGAACTATCCACAGATATGACTACCTAGGGTAAATATTTTTTAAAGAGGAAAGAACCTAGATGGGCAACTGGACTCAATGCTGGTGATTTTGCTACATGAAGCCTTTTGATTGGCCTGTGCACAAACCTCATGCTCCCTGGATAGCTGGGGTGCAGCCCATCCCTAGTTCAACAATACCTAATGTGGAAGACTTGTCCTGACTCAGTCCTTTCTAACTCCTTTTGGTAATAGACCTCCCTCCTTGCTTCTTGCAACAGGATCATTCATCCAGTCCTCTTAGGTGGGTTTTCAGCCAACTGGATCAGGTCTGGCCACTTTGTACAGACTGCAGGAATCCATAGGAACAAACCACATCAGTGCCACACCAAGCTGCAGTCTGTGGGCTTCTCTTCTCTCTGTCTGACATTTCTCTCTAGCTCTCTTCTCCTGCCCAAGTAGTCACAGAGATCAGATTAGCAGAGGTCTAAATTAGGACCAGGATGTCAATCTTTGTTTCTTGCAGGGACCATCAATTTCTACAAATAATTATTTTGAAGGTCCCTCATTTAACTTGGATAAAGAATACTTCCGTTCCCTCTCCTACAGTAAGAAAAGGATAATAAAATCCTCAACTCTCTCCCCTCCCTAGATTAACAAATGACTCCACTTCCACATATCTCCTCTGTCCCCACAGCCCTTTCTCTCTATCTTCCTGTGCCCCACCCCCCAAGTCTTCAGCTTATAAATTAGGAAAAGGGGACATGAGCTATGTATACATAACCCATAGAAGTATAAGAAAAGTTCTGATTACAGAAATAAATTTCTTCCCTATCATCATTTCCCACTGTTCTATTACCAAAAGGAGAATTTATCAAGCATATATTCTTAAATCCTAAAACTCTGAAGGAGGCAACACTTGACAATAAGCTGTTCCTTTAAAACCTCTTGCCTCAAGGACCACAGAGATCCATGCTCAACCATTTTAAAGCAATCTTGACTCCAGAAGATGTTGACCCCTGGAATTAGTTTCCTTTTTAACTCTCCTTCTTCTGCCCCCTCATTTGCCTCTGATGTTTCCTGACTTTGATCTGTCTTCAGGATTCCAATTCTGGTATCCACGCCATTCTGCTCCTAGTGTCTTTTGTCCTGACACCCTGTAATTGAACTTGGCTTAACCCTCAAACGCCTCTCCTGCCTTCAGGCTTCATGTTGATGTTCTCTTTCCCTGATACTGCCCCCCAGCATATCTCTGGTTTATATTTTAGCCTTGTGGATTCCTAATATTAATCTTCATAATTAGGACACAGAAACTCTCTGGAATTCCCAAAATCAAAACATTCTGCATTGCTCATAATTTATATTTGTAAATAAAAATGATTATAATAATATACAGCAAATCATTTTTCTGATAGAGATTTCTCTATTAAACTTTCATAGGTTCTTTGGTAAAACAGCAAAGAATAAATTATAAACTCATGATTCGTTAATATTAGGAAGCAATATATAGGCATAATTCACTAACATAAAAATGATCTCTACATGATAGAAACATTTGATCATTGAAAACATTAGAAGGAATCAATACAAAAAAGAAAATTAAAAACCATTCTAAAAATTAAAAGATAATACCATAAAGATGTAATATTTAAAAGCTGTTATACTTAAAATGAAATTTTAAGCACGTAAAGCATTAATGACCCTATCAAATAGTCTTAACCTTTGTTCTATGACAAATATTCCAGATGTTGAAAAATTTCTTTCATTTTGCTTTGTTCAGAATGCATTCAAAAACAGATTCAAGCTAGGTGTTTGGGCACAAATTGCTTCATATGAACAATTGAAAATATTTTGTCTGAAATGTCTGCTTGCTCTGAGTTTGGCTTTGCTCTTGAAATTAATATTACTTTTGCTAATATAATTTTAGATTGGTTTTTAAATTGTCCTGAGTGTTGAATTCACTTCTTCTTTGGATTTTTTCTGTCAAAGTACTTTCAAAAGACTGTAGTCTTCATCAAATAGTCAAACACTGGAAAACTTCAGGCACATTACTGGGTAGTATTCCAATACGGTAACATTTGAATCATGTAGCAAAATTAGCACTATGTAGACTCATACTTCAAAATTTCCAGTTTAAAAAGTTATTTTCTTCCAAAACTTGTTATCCCAGCAAGCACACATAGAAATTGTATAAAATATACTCTGTGCACAAACTTATTAATATTTGTTTTATTTGCAAAAAAATGTTATGTCAGCAATAGAGCAACAAATACACACTCATAACTGGGCAACAACTGCAAGTAAGACTGATTAAATGGCTTCTTGATCTGTCATTCTCACGGAAAAGTTATAATGCTTTTTCTCATTTTCCTGTATTCCAAACTGATTTTTTTCTGAGGATTTGTTCTGGCAAGGTCCATAAACAATTCCCGGGAAATAAAAATGGAATCTGGGTAATTAAATGAAGTCTAACCTTTTTTTCCCCCTCTGTGCTTAGTCTAGCCACATTTCCTCCTAGGGAGGCCACGTGAAGAGGTCTCACACCTGGTCCTTCACAACAGAGTTCTTAAAGCCAAGTGGCTCTCCCATCACCTCAGCTCACTGGACCACGTGCAGAAGCGATGCTCGTAACACTTTAGTTCCAGATGATGGCAGTGGGCCACCAGCACCGTGATATGGTGCCCAGCCAAACCAGTGAGCGCCCCACCCCCGTTCCCGCTGGCCAGAACCCTAAAACAGAGCCCAGGGAGGGCACCTATCTAGAGCAGGAGCCCCCACCTCTCCATTCTTTGGTGAAAGAATCGAACTCTGTCTCCTTCCTTTGCTTCTCAACTGAACTCTGTCTCCTTCTGTTGGCATGAGTGACACTGGGCAGCAGGACCTTTGTTGGGGGTCCAACTGGAAAGGGTCAGTAACAGATTCACGATTTTGAGAAACATAAATTTCCCGAGATCTGTTGGAAAGGAATTCCTTCATGGAAATCAGGTCTCATTATGGGCCCATGCATGTCAAGGTTTAAACGATAAAATAAAATATAGAGGTTTGTTTTCTAATGAATAAAATTGACTATGTGGAAAAATAATACAGTTTTGGACATGAAAACATATTTCTTCCAAACTGTTTCATGTCATGGGACACATAGAAAAGAGATCATATTTGCAGTACACACCAAGGTACCCTTGTGGCTCAGCTGGCAAAGGATCCACCTGCAATGCAGGAGACCTTGGTTCAATCCCTAGGTTGGGAAGATTCCCTGGAGAAAGGAAAGGCTACCCACTTCAGTATTCTGGCCTGGAGAATTCTATGGACTGTATAGTCCATGAGGTTGCAAAGAGTTGGACATGACTGAGCAACTTTCACTTTCACTTTTTTCTGAGGTACCAGAGGAGGCTGCCCTCTGGCATCTGCCACTGCAAGGACAACCAGCCTTCCTGGAGACTGAGATTAAACTCTTAGCACACCAGTCAGCCCCCTCTGCCTTGTGACCTAGATGTTTGCCTTTGGGAGCACGGGGAGTACAGGACACTGACAGACCCCAGTGACCAGACTAAAATAGGCAGGACCAATGGTTCAAAACCAAGCTCTGGCCCTGAGAAAGGAATCAACAGCATAGGAAAAGGCAAAAGCAGTAATTTTACAAGGAGTGATTCTGATATGGAGAAGGAAATGGCAACCCACTCCAGTACTTTTGCCTGGAAAATCCCATGGACAGAGGAGCCTGGTAGGCTGCAGTCCTTGGGGTCGCGAAGAGTCGGACTCAACTGAGCGACTTCACTTTCACTTTTCACTTTCATGCATTGGAGAAGGAAATGGCAACCCACTCTAGTGTTCTTGCCTGAAGAATCCCAGGGACAGAGGAGCCTGGTGGGCTGCTGTCTATGGGGTCACACACAGTCCGACACGACTGAAGCGACTTAGCAGCAGCAGCAGCAGCAGTGATTCTGATGTGAACTAGCCTCCTGCTTATTCATCCAAATGTATACTACTCGGGTGTTAATGAATTGCAAAGGTTTTGGTTTGGTTTGGCTTTTTCCTTTTTTTTTTTTTTTGCATGTAAACTCATTACATTGTTGATAATTTATATTGGCCACACCTGACCAACTGATGTTGGTCAGACTTAACTGCCAGGGGGGATCCTTGAGAAATACAAGATGTCCTGGACCCTGGGGTTATAGAAAGAGGTATCTGCAGGATTGTATATGAAGGAGGGGGGAGGGGACTGACATGCGGATTCTTTTCTCTTGACTCTGTTCTGACACTAAAACTTGTGGGAGTCCAAACTGATTTCACTCCAATCCTGGGAATCTGAAGCTAGAAAACAGTTCCTTTGGGGTAATCACAGATTTCTGTTTGCCTATGAATTGCCTTAACTAACTGGTCAGGTCAGTTCTTTGGCAGCACACACAGAGGTTGTTTCATATCCCAGGGTGTGCTTTGTGGAACTGAAGTACCAGGATCCCATAGCTATTCCTCAGGAGATGCCCTGCTAGCAGAAAAATTTGGCACCAACTTACACTCATAAAGAAAATTGTTAGAGCTAAGTTCATATTTTTCTAACTAGTGGTTCTCGGCTCTGGCTGCACGTTAGAATTCCTGAGGAGTTTTAATGCTGATGCCTGGGTTCCCTTATCCCCCCAACTACTCAGAGATTGATTTAATTAGTTTGGGTTGACACCAAGGCATCAGAATTCTTCTAAAGCACTCTAAGTGATTCTATTATATAAATACAGCCAAGATTAAGAACTGCCACTGATAGGGTGGCAGTTAAGAACTGATAGGGTCTTTACAAAGTGATGCTAGTCTTTCCTATTACCCTGCTGCTGCTACTGCTAAGTCGCTTCAGTCGTGTCTGACTCTGAGGGACCCCAGGGACTGCAGCCTACCAGGCTTCTCCATCCATGGGATTCTCCAGGCAAGAACACTGGAGTGGGTTGCCATTTCCTTCTCCAATGCATGAAAGTGGAAAGTGAAAGTGAAGTCGCTCAGTCGTCCTGACTCTTCTCGACCCCATGGACTGCAGCCTACCAGGCTCCTCCATCCATGGGATTTTCCAGGCAACAGTACTGGAGTGGGGTGCCATTGCCTTCTCCCTTCCTATTACCCAGGCAACTCTCTATACAACAAAAATATTTTACTTCTTATTCGGTTCACACCAACATATTTAAAAGAAATACTACTCTCACAGGGCTTCCCTCATAGCTCATTTGGTAAAGAATCCACCTGCAATGCAGGAGACCCCAGTTCGATTCCTGGGTCAGGAAGATCCACTGGAGAAGGGATAGGCTACCCACTCCAGTATTCTTGGGCTTCCCTTGTGGCTCAGCTGGTAAAGAATCCACCCGCAATGCGGGAGACCTGGGTTCAATCCCTGGATTGGGAAGATCCCCTGGAGAGGGGAAAGGCTACCCACTCCAGTATTCTGGCCTGGAGAATTCCATGGACCATATAGTCCATGGGATCACAAAGAGTCGGACAAGACTGAGCGACTTTCACTTCACTTCACTTAATATATGTCAATGTATCACACAGTTACATAAAGATGCATTTAATCAGTGGCAAATTGGAGTCAGCAATAGGTTTCAAAACAAGAGATGTTTAGGTTAGATGTTAGAATTTCTGGCCAACAAATTTTCTAAGATGCTGAAACGCCTTTGAAAAGAGCCTTAGAAAACATCTTAGAAAAGATATAAAGACATCTTTACAAAAAGAGCCCATGGGAACTTCTTTCTCCAAATTGTACAAAAAAGGCTATGGACAATTTTTTCTGATCATGATTTGGGAGAAGGTCCACCTGAAGAACAAAGACATGAAGAGTTCAAACATGCAGCACTTCCTAAAATGATCTGGCCATGGAAGATCTTTTCTCCCAGGAGATCCCAAAGCTGATCTGTGTATATTCAGAGAAAGGTGTCAAGTCTGTAACGTGAATAAATGTCCAGACATCTTTACTTCTTCACTTAAGAAGCCTTCCCTCTTTCGACAGCAGAGCCCCCAAAGTCATGTGTAACACCAATAACTGTTTAAACATTAAACTTAGAATAACTAGTGCAATTTTGCACAAAATCAGAACTCATCTCACACAGATTCAAGTAAGAGCAGTTGACACAGGCTTAAGAAAAATTTATAGAAGGAAACATAAAGTTGAGAAAGTATAGACATCACTTTTCTGCCTCCATATTTATGGGACAAAAGTCTAGGGTTTTGTTGAGTGTGAAAACAAAAACGCTAGAAAGTTCAAGGTAAATATAAGAGCTAAAAACTTTAGGGAAGATATGTACAAAAGTTCTGAAATCATATTACAGGCTTAAAGAATAAGGGACATAATTTCATTCCAGAATTAGGCTGATAGTGTTTGAGAGGTAGTTCTGGTTTTATATATTCATTGGGAGAAAAAACTTTTAATGACATATTTAAGAAGAACTCAGGTTTACACAAAAGATTTGTTGAGAGGAAGATTCTCCTCAAGGTAAGTGCTGTGGGGTTAAGGTCAACCTGTAGATACTTTGTATAACTGCATGGTCAGCAAAAGTAGGAGGAGAACTTGGTGGGTACAGAAGGTTAATATTTAGTGTAAAAAAGATTGGATAATTTTTTGGATACTAAATATAGTCTGTAAAGATGATGGGGGAAGGCATAAGCAGGCAGTCAGTCTAGGGCCTTAAGTTGTGGTCAGAGGGGGAATAGGGAAGATAGGCTGAAATATACTCAAGTCTCAGACTCAGCAGTCCTCACTGTCTTCAGTAACCAAAGTACCAAGAGCAATCTCAGGTTTGATGTACAGTATTACCTTGGAGTTATAAGGAAAGGTAGAAAACTTATGAAAATTGGAAAGTTTCCACTGCAAATATGAATTTACTAAAAGTTTATTTATAAACTTTGGTGCTAAAGAGAATAATCATTGTTGATTGAAATAACTGAATTATTTTACATCAAGGATGATAATTCTCATTAATCTGCCCCATTAGTATGTGTATTACACAGTAAAGCTACTATTACCCTTTTCTGGTATACAGAATTGTGATGAAAGGCAAAAATTCAAGATATTTGGACTTGTTAATACAATTTTCCTCAATTACAGGAAATATCTGTAGAGTCAAATAGAAATTGGAAATCAGCATGTATCAGGTCTATTCTAAAGCTGAAAAAGCCACTAAAATTTGGATTTCTTAAGGTCCTAACCTATAAAATTGTAATAATAGCATAAGCTTTCTTCTTACATTGCCTGGAGGAGTGAAAATTAATGGATTAAGTCTACAGTACTCTATAAGCTTTCTTAAAATAATTATTAACATTTAAAACATTACAGATAGACGTAGAGATTATCATACTAAGTAAAGCAAGTCAGACAAAGAGAAGTATTATATGATATCACTTACATATGAAATGTTTAAAACAATAAAAATGAACTTACAAAACAGAAACAGTTTCACAGACATAGAAACTTACAGTTATGAAAGGGGAAATAAGAAGGGAGGGATAAATTAGAAGTTTGAGGTTAACAGATACACACACCACTATATATAAAAAGATAAACAACAAGAATTTACCATATAACACAAGGAACTATAGTCAATATGTTGTAATAAGCTACAATGGAAAATAATCTGAAAATATACTTATACGTATGTGTGTGTGTATATATATATAACTGAATCACTTTGCTGACTTCACTGTGTGCCTGAAATTAAAACAATATTGTAAATCAACTATAGTTTAATTAAAAAAATTAAAGCATTACCAAAGCTTAAGAGCAATATGCAATGATTCTTTTCTCTTAAACTAAAAACAAATTTCCACAAAATATATACAAACCCATGGCAATATACATAAACATATATCCATAACTTTTCCTTTGGTAAGATAGCAAGAAGAGGAAGAGGAAAGATAGCTTTCCTTCCAGAAACTCCTCTCCAAAGTTGAGCAATGGGGATGGTTAGTTCAGTTATGGAAGTTTTAATAAAAATGAGATATCTTGATATTATAATCACCACCCTATCAATCTGAAAGGATATAGAACTCTCAAACTCAGAAGTTCAGAGGCTACAGGTCTTTTTGCTCTTCTAGTTCAAACCTAACTTGACAAATAAAAAGTATAAGGATCCTACAGATGACCCAAGGTCACAGTAAATGGGAGAAATCAATTTAATCCAATCCTCTTTCTCTTTCCACAAATAACCTCATAGCTCTGATATCACTATAATAATCCAAATGAAAAATGATTATCAAAACACAGATGACACCACCCTTATGGCAGAAAGTGAAGAAGAACTAAAGAGCCTCTTGATGAAAGTGAAAGAGGAAAGTGAAAAAGCTGGCTTAAAACCCAACATTCAGAAAACTAAGATCATGGCATCTGGTCCCATTACTTCATGGCAAACAGATGGGGAAACAATGGAAACAGTGACAGACTTTATTTTTGGGGGCTCCAAAATCACTGCAAATGGTGACTGCAGCCATGAAATAAAAAGATGCTTACTCCTTGGAAGAAAAGCTATGACCAACCTAGACAGCATATTAAAAAGCAGAGACATTACTTTGCCAACAAAGGTCCATCTAGTCAGAGCTATGGTTTTTCCAGTAGTCATGTATGGATGTGAGAGTAGGACCATAAAGAAAGCTGAGCACTGAAGAATTGATGCTTTTGAACTGTGGTGTTGGAGAAGACTCTTGAGAGTCTCTTGGACTGCAAGGTAATCAAACCAGTCAATCCTAAAGGAAATCAGTCCTAAATATTCATTGGAAGGACTGATGGCTGAAGCTGAAACTCCAATTCTTTGGCCACCTGATGCAAAGAACAGACTGCTTGGAAAAGACCCTGATGCTGGGAAAGATTGAAGGCAGGAGGAGAAGGGGATGACAGAGGATGAGACGGTTGGATGGCATCACCGACTTGATGGACATGAATTTGAGCAAGCTCTGGGAGTTGGTGATGGACAGGGAAGTCTGGCATGCTGCAGTCCATGGGGGTCGCAAAGAGTCAGACGCAACTGAGTGACTGAATTGATCAAAATGCATAGGATATGTTAGAATAAATTAAACCCCTGTTGTAATTCCTTCATTGCAAATTTCCTTCACAAACATTTGCCTTAAGAATTATGCTAGAGAAAAGTTATATTAGGATTCTAGAGATCCATTGGCATCACACTTGTAAATGATATTATTTTAAAAGGTGCCCTTTTATTTTGTTTTGTCAATCATTAATTCTTACAGCACTTTTTAATCTAAGGGGTAAAAGTCTTCAATATTGTATCTTTTGGTCTTATGAAACCACACATCAGTATCATGCTCCCAGTTCTTTGAAATAATATGCTAATTATTATTATTATTAACTTTCATGCACTAAATCCAGAAAGTGCTTTTCACAAATAGGTAATAAATATAATCTTTGAAACAACTATTATTAATGAACATCTGTATTCAGTGAGTTCTCCAAGAAGCAGACACCAAGATGCAAGGATTTCATTAGGTGAAACATCTATGGAGAATATGAAGAGGGAGCCAGGAAAGGCTGGGAGAGCCTTCAGACCACAGTACAAGTGAAAGAAAAGGAAACAAGGGAGACCTTGAGCCAAAGTGACCGTGCTGAGGAGACCCCTGTCTTCCAGGAATGAACCTTCATGACTTTTCCCAGTCACCTGCTAGGAGCAGCCTACACAAGCCTTGGTTGCCAGTGCTTTGGTAGATTTCAGATCGCAGAAATTGATGTCCTTGGTCGATCATGCTCCCTGAAGCTGGAGGTCTGGAAAGTCACCTGCCCAGAACCAATATAGCACCCATCATGCACCAGGCCTCAGATCAAGTAGTTTATGCACATATCTTTCTGCATCACAGCAAACTTGTAAGGTTGTATAATCATCCCATCTTCACCCATGAAGAAATTAATATTCAGCGAGGTTCACTAACTTTTTTCCTAAATGAAAGTTAGTATGGAGTGGAACTAGAATTCAACTTCAGGTCTATGTGGATCCAAAACTTATGTATTTACTAAATGAATGAATTAATGTGTAAATAAATGGAGAGTAGTTTAGATGTATGAGAGGCTCAAAGATTTCAAACTGATGCACTAAAAGGTAAACCTGAGTAAAAAGTCACTCAGCTAGTAGGTACTAAAAAACAGATTTGAGGGACTTCTCTGATGGTCCAGGGGTTAAGAATCTGCCTTGCAATGCAGAGGACATAGGTTCTATCCCTGGTCAGGGAACTAAAAGCCCACATGCCATGGAGCAGCTAAGTCAGCCTGCCACAACTAGAGAGCCCATGCACCACAATGAAAATCCCACCAGCCACAATTAAGACCCAATGCAAATGAGCAAAAAATAAAGTTAAAAAAAAAAAAAAAGATTTGAAAATATAAATTTCCCATCTGAATTTTCCCTCTACTAGGTTCTATTGTTTTTGTGTAATTTGAGTTTTTATTATACCTGTGTGTAAGTATGTGCTCAGTGGTGTCCAACTCTCTGCGACCATGGACTATAGCCCACCAGGCTCCTCTGTCCATGGTATTTCCCAGGCAAGAATACTGGAGTGGGTTGTCATTTCCTTCTCCAGGGGATCTTCTCAACTGAAGGATCAAACCCACATCCCCTGTGTCTTCTGCATTAACGGGTGGATTCTTTAACATTGCACCACCTAGGAAGCCCTTTTTTATTACACCTGTATATACATATTTTATGAGCAGAAGTGAAGATCTACCTCACTAGAAGCTCAACTTGTTTATGGTTTCAGTCTTACTTATAAAACCAAATAATTAAAATTATATGCAAATTCACCTGTGTACTTCAAGAGAGGAAGAGTTCCTTACACTATGACCTTTATTTGTTCAGCTCCATGGAAACCATTTCATTCCATTATCCACACAAAATTTACATAAAACAAAGGGGGAAAAGGTAAGAGATGTGAAGCATCACAACCTGAAAGGAAAATAGAGCAGCATTCATTGCTGAGAAGTGGAGGGGAACCCAGGGGTTTTTCCCAAACCTGTGCTATGAAAGACCTATCGATTTGTAATTATGACTGTCTCTAACAGTCACAATTATGAAACAAAAAATCCACACTGCTCCATTCAGCAACAGGCATCTGGACAATTCAGGTCTCCTTGATCAAGTCGCTGAACCTATTTACACAAAAACAAGCTCTGTTGAACTGCAAAATAATAATAACAATAACAATGATAGACACACATACACACCCTAAAAAAAGCACATCATCTAGCTGTTACTTAATCCACCAAAGGAAAATTTAATCTAAATGACTAAGTCCTCAACCCTACTACTGCTTGAAATACTGTAACTGAAGGAAGTCATGGAATATTGCTTGAAGTATATAGTTACTTGCTTCAGTTCTTCACTTCCTTGTGCCACAGGAATCTGGCCATCCCACAAATAGACTGCCAGCCGTGTGCTCAGGAAGGTAAGCCTAGTCTGCCACCCCCTATAGTTGATTGTTCCACAAATACTGATTGTGTAATACCCTCTCTTTTAAAAGAAGTGGTTCTTTGACTATTTTTTTTCCATGGAGTTTACTGTTCTGAAGCATGAATGAGTTCTACGCCTCTGTCAGAACAAGAGAAATGGTTCTTGCGGTGGAAAAATAAAGAGCATGTACACTGACCTTGAGAGTGTTTGCTCTGTGTGTATATTCCATTTGAAGCAAAATGGTCCTGGGTTTGGGTATCACTGAGTTGAGAAACACAGGCACTCTGTCCCTTAGAGTAAAGCTGATTTAGCGCTGACACTTCCCTATTTGCCAAGCCAGGGCTGTTGCATAAATCACACACTCTATAAAGGGGAAGGGGGAAAAACTGCTTTGTCCAGTTTTTCTGCCTCGGGGCTGAATCAGATACACCTCTGCTTCAACAGTAAACCTCTCCCAGCATGTGAACTCCTGGCTGTGACATCAGTAACCTTGTCTGGGACAAGTACATTTTCAAAGAGTGACGGCTCGAGGCAAATATTCCAACCCATTGACCAAAAAGCAGAGTGAATTACCTACTTCATGGAAATTGGTTTAGAAAAGGCTTCCTTTCCTGTTATATCTCTAGTTTGTCTGGTTAGGAAATTTAGTGGATAAGGGAGTACAAAACCTGCTGAAGTAACAGTGATTGTTGTCTTTTCTAAGCAACCTCCAGGCATTTGTTTTCTAAATAAACAAGGAGTAAAGGCTGTATGTGTCTATAAACAGTTTCTAGCTTTTGAATTAGCAGATTATTAAATGCCAATATGGCAGTTATCAAAACCATAATTTATTCTAACTAGCAGAAAAAATGGAGAAGGAAATGGCAACCCACTCCAGTGTTCTTGCCTGGAGAATCCCAGGGACGGGGGAGCCTGGTAGGCTGCTGTCTATGGGGTTGCACAGAGTCGGACACGACTGAAGAGACTTAGCAGCAGCAGCAGCAACAGAAAAATTAGCTAATTGTAATCTATGACTTTCTCATTGTTAATTCTCCTGGAAAAAAAATAATCATCTCAGCTATAGTTTTCATTTTGCATGAAGACAACCATCCCACTAGAGCAAAGGATATTCTGCTTTTATACTTAAAAAGGAATTCAAACAGTTACTATAGCAATAAAATACAGCTGTGGTTGAGGGCAAATAATAAGAAAACTTGCCAACTACACTGATAAACAGTGAAGATTTCTACCAAACTGACATCAATTGCAATGAAACTATAACCAGAGGTTTCATTAAGTATTTCAAAGTAGAATTATGACAAATATGGCACATAAATGAAGACAGCAAATACTTTCAGTCAACTCATTTTGTTTTCCTGATTTCATGGTGGGTCAGTTAATCTCCTAAGGACACTTAGGAAGTATTATTCTCTCCCACTCCAGCAAGAAAGGACAACTTTGATGCCAAGCTAAAGGGTTTTCAATTACACTCATTGTATAACAAAGGTCCATCAGAACTTTTAATGTGAAACAATAGTTTAGGGATCTAATTTGATTAGAGTAAAAAATTAAATTAGAAGGAAAAGAATAGGTAGAAGGTAGAAAGATTATTTAGCAAACTAGTAGAATAGTTCCAATTTTAATTAAAAATGCACCAAGAGTTGAAGAAGATGATGGGAGAGAGGCAGTGAAACTACTGAGAACTTAGCAAATGGTTGCATATAGAAACTGAGGGTGTCAAAAATATGAGAAAGTTTGGGAAGATAGAGAAGAAATTGCATTTTTGTTTGAAACATGCTCTATTTAGAGATTTGCAGCAGGCAGCTGACAGCATAGGGCAGAATCTTCAATAAGATATAAAGTTGGCAATAACACTATTACTATTGATGCACCTTGCAGTAAGAGTTGAGGTACCAGATTATTGACAAAATCCCATGGACAGAGGAGCCTGGTAGGCTGCAGTCCATGGGGTCGCTAAGAGTCGGACACGACTGAGCGACTTCACTTTCACTTTTTACTTTCACGCATTGGAGAAGGAAATGGCAACCCACTCCAGTGTTCTTACTTGGAGAATCCCAGGGATGGTGGAGTTTGGTGGGCTGCCGTCTATGGGGTCGCACAGAGTTGGACACGACTGAAGCGACTTAGCAGCAGCAGCAGCAGCAGCAAAGAATGAATGATGAGGTGCTGGAGGCTGAAAGCTTCAAGTAACGAGTGAGAAAAAAGACAAAGTGGGTTCCCTGATAGCTCAGTTGGTAAAGAATCCGCCTGCAATGCAGGAGACTCCGGTTCCATTCCTGGGTCAGGAAGATCCACTAGAGAAGGGATAGGCTACCCACTCCAGTATTCCTGGGCTTCCCTTGTGGCTCAGCTGGTAAAGAATCCACCTGCAATGCGGGAGACCTGGGTTCAATCCCTGGGTTGGGAAGATCCCCTGGAGAGAGGAAAGGCTACCCACTCCAGTATTCTGGCCTGGAGAAATTTCATGGACTGTGTAGTCCATGGGGTCTGAAAGAGTCAGACTTTCACTTTCAGCTTGAAGAAGTTTGAGAGAAGATGACTGAAAACAGAAAACAAAAGTGCCATGCCCGGGCAGATGCACTCAATATGGCACTGAAGATACAATTAAGGGGGCAGAGTGGAGATCATTTGTTTTCAGAGTCAAGAAAGAGCAGGAGGAAAGTTCACACAAATTTCAAGAGTGTAAAATTGAGGGAGCTAGAGATGAAATGTCTAAGGTAATTTGTAGAGGAAATAGAGTTGGGCAAAGCAGAGAACACAGGCTGAGACCTTGAAATAAGTAAAAAGGTTTGGAATATGCATTATGGGAAATGGAGAGACTAAGCAATCACTGTAACTCTGTGCTTTTTTTCATATATTCTCACCATTAGGAAGACATTTTCCCCATGTGTTTCCTTCATTCAATGAAGATCCTGGTTTGCTTTCAGAATCATTGGATAATTAACATTCTGGGTCATGAGCTAACCCACTGAAATGTATATTCTGTAAGCACAGATTAACTTGGGTCCATTCTTCTTCTACAAGTTAAAAAATTGAAAGCTCTAACCAGTTGCTACATTTTAAAGTAAAGGGAAAATTCAGCATCTTCATTTCTTGCTTTATTTATTAATAAACACACTACCAGTGTATCAGGAAAATCAGTGCTGACTTCTCAGAGACCAAGTGCCTTAGCAAATTACATTTGGCCCCTTCAAATTGCTTCTAGCATGTCAGACTCTATTGTAGTACAATATATACCATTGTTTTCTTGCCCTAAATTGTCACATCCTGTTGCTCTGCAGGAGTACCTAAGTGCCAAGTTACGCCCTAAAGAGGGATGTTTTCCAATGGTGGGTCTGTGGCACAGTTTCTTAATAAGAATCTTAGTTCCAGATGAAAGAGCAGATCTAGGAAGTAAGCTTCTAGAGCACACAAATTGCCAAAGAGAACATTTTAAGTTAAAAATGGAATAGAGGTGGATTTTGAAGTTCTGGCATACGACTATATGAGCATGTATGATTTGATATCTATCTTGGAAATGTACAATGAAATCACTTTAGCCAGAATTTGTCTTTAATAGTAAAAAGACACCAACTGTTTAGTTAAAAGTGCATTCTAATACCTACCTGATAAAAATACCCAGAATGAGAAGATTCCATTGATGCCAAAAGAAAAAACTGTATACATATTTCTGGACAGGAATAAGGAGAAATCTCATTTCAAGTAACCTAATTGGAAAGCATAGGAACTATACTAAATCCCTCAGGATAGTTAGGGCTAGCCAGCACCTCTTTTATCAAAGGCACTAATTTCCTGGAGTGATTACAAGGGCCAGAATGGAGATATTAGTTTAACTCAAATACAAGTCACAATCAGTTCAGTTCAGTTCAGTCGCTCAGTCATGTCCGACTCTTTGCAACCCCATGAATCACAGCACGCCAGGCCTCCCTGTCCATCACCAACTCCCGGAGTTCACTCAGACTCACGTCCATCCAGTCAGTGATGCCATCCAGCCATCTCATCCTCTGTCGTCCCCTTCTCCTCCTGCCCCCAATCCCTCCCAGCATCAGAGTCTTTTCCAATGAGTCAACTCTTCGTATGTGTGCTATATTTCTCTCTCTTCTCTGTGCCCCCTACCCATCTCTTCTTTTTCTTATTCTTCTGCTTTTACCATTTTTTCTTAGCAATAATCAGCGATCAATGCAAAGAAATAGAGGAAAACAACAGAATGGGAAAGACTAGAGATCTCTTCAAGAAAATCAGAGATACCAAAGGAACATTTCATGCAAAGATGGGCTCAATAAAGGACAGAAATGGTAGGGACCTAACAGAAGCAGAAGATATTAAGAAGAGGTGGCAAGAATACACAGAAGAACCGTACAAAAAAGATCTTCATGACCCATATAATCATGATGGTGTGATCACTGACCTAGAGTCAGACATCCTGGAATGTGAAGTCAAGTGGGCCTTAGAAAGCATCACTATGAACAAAGCTAGTGGAGGTGATAGAATTCCAGTTGAGCTATTCCAAATCCTGAAAGATGATGCTGTGAAAGTGCTGCACTCAATATGCCAGCAAATTTAGAAAACTCAGCAATGGCCACAGGACTGGAAAAGGTCAGTTTTCATTCCAATCCCAAAGAAAGGCAATGCCAAAAAATGCTCAAACTACCACACAATTGCACTCATCTCACACGCTAGTAAAGTAATGCTCAAAATTCTCCAAGCCAGGTTTCAGCAATATGTGAACCGTGAACTTCCTGATGTTCAAGCTGGTTTTAGAAAAGGCAGAGGAACCAGAGATCAAATTGCCAACATCCGCTGGATCATGGAAAAAGCAAGAGAGTTCCAGAAAAACATCTATTTCTGCTTTATTGACTATGCCAAAGCCTTTGACTGTGTGGATCACAATAAACTGTGGAAAATTCTGAAAGAGATGGGAATACCAGATCACCTGATCTGCCTCTTGAGAGATTTGTATGCAGGTCAAGAAGCAACAGTTAGAACTGGACATGGAACAATAGACTGGTTCCAAATAGGAAAAGGAGTACGTCAAGGCTGTATATTGTCAACCTGTTTATTCAACTTATATGCAGAGTACATCATGAGAAACGCTGGACTGGAAGAAACACAAGCTGGAATCAAGATTACCGGGAGAAATATCAATAACTTCAGATATGCAGATGACACCACCCTTATGGCAGAAAGTGAAGAGGAACTCAAAAGCCTCTTGATGAAAGTGAAAGTGGAGAGTGAAAAAGTTGCCTTAAAGCTCAACATTCAGAAAACGAACATCATGGCATCTGGTCCCATCACTTCATGGGAAATAGATGGGGAAACAGTGGAAACAGTGTCAGACTTTATTTTGGGGGGCTCCAAAATCACTGCAGATGGTGACTGCAGCCATGAAATTAAAAGACACTTACTCCTTGGAAGGAAAGTTATGACCAACCTAGATAGCATATTCAAAAGCAGAGACATTACTTTGCCAAGAAAGATTCGTCTAGTCAAGGCTATGGCTTTTCCTGTGGTCATGTATGGATGTGAGAGTTGGACTGTGAAGAAGGCTGAGAGCTGAAGAATTGATGCTTTTGAACTGTGGTGTTGGAGAAGACTCTTGAGAGTCCCTTGGATTGCAAGGAGATCCAACCAGTCCATTCTGAAGGAAATGGTACTCCAGTACTGGTACTCCAGTACTTTGGCCACCTCATGTGAAGAGTTGACTCATTGGAAAAGACTCTGATGCTGGGAGGGATTGGGGGCAGGAGGAGAAGGGGACGACAGAGGATGAGATGGCTGGATGGCATCGCTGACTCGATGGACGTGAGTCTCAGTGAACTCCGGGAGTTGGTGATGGACAGGGAGGCCTGGCGTGCTACGATTCATGGGGTGGCAAAGAGTCGGACACGACTGAGCGACTGATCTGATCTGATCTGATCTGAATCCACTCTAGTTTTTATTGCCACAATATGCAAATTTTTCATTCAAACTTAATTTTTAAAAGTATCCACTCTAGAGGGCCTCCCTCATGGCTCAGTGGTAAAGACTCTGCCTGCCATTGCAGGAGACACAGGTTCAATCCGTGGTCCTAAAGATCCCAGATGCCACAGAGAAGCTAAGCCTGTGCTCTCCAACCATTGAGCCTGTGCTCTAGAGCCCAAAAACTGCAACAACTGAAGCCTGCCTGCCCTAGAGCCTGTGCTCCACAAGAGAAGCCACCACAGTGAGAAGACCAAGAACTGCAACTAGAGAGTAGCCCCTGCTTCCCGAAACTTGAGAAAGCGAGCGTGCAGCAGCAAAGACCAGCACAGCCAAAATAAATAAATGAATGTCCACTCTAATAGTTACATAAGTGCTACAGTTTAGTTATACATAGGAAATAATTTTACATCCTCAACTTTAAAAAACTAAAACTACTTTATATAGAAAAAGATATTTACTAGCTAAATACCCAGAGATCTTTTCATCTGCTTTGGGGAGCCTATTTCTTTTTTCTGAAATGGTTTTTGCTATTTTCCTCTACACTACAGTGTCTTCTCAACATACCTTTAGAAGGCAGTAGTTAAAACCAGACATGCTGTGCTGTGCAAGTCATTTCAGTCATTTCCAACTCTGTGCAACCCTATGGACTATAACGCCCCAGGCTCCTCTGCCCAAGGGATTCTCCAGGCAAGAATACTGAAGTAGGTTGTCATGCCCTCCTCCAGGGAATCTTCCTGACCCAGGGATCAAACCCACATCTCTTACATCTCCTGCATTGGCAGGTGGGTTCTTTACCACTAGCACCACCTGGGAAGCTGAAAACCAAAGTAAAATTGTAATCAATGTGAAAGTGTCACAATTATTCACTTTTGAGAGCTGCCTCAGGGTTGCAGTGACTTTCTCTAAGCCTGTAGCCTACAGGTGACTCTGCACTGAATTCTGAGAAGAAACAGAAGCAGAAGCTGCTCCAAGGACAAGACAGTTTTTTCCACAGGTATAACAAGCTGACAGAGTTCATCGATTCTCAAACTATAAAAGAAGTATAATTTTTAATTCATTGAAATGTGTGGTAGGGACCACTAGTAATCCATCAAAATCTGGTAGGTTTTCCTTTCATAAGAACAAGAGAGATGACTGGCATGGTCAAGTGGTGATGCATTGCCTGGGAGATGACTATGCGTGATTGGATTCTCATAGTATCTTCACATTTGCTCACAGATCAAAATGCAAATCTTTGTGAAAACTGGCCAGCAAGATCATCACCCTAGAGGTGGAGTGCAGTGACATCATCAAGAATGTGAAGGCCAAGGTACAGGATAAAGAAGGCATCCCCTTGACCAGCAGAGACTCATTTTTGCAGGCCACTCTCTTTCCTATCACAATATCCAGAAAGGGTTGACCATACACCTGTCCCAGGCATACGATTAGGTCCTATTTTCCAGCCCCTCCTTGAACTTAGATGCGGCTACATAACTTTTGTCTCTCTGAAAGAAAAGTAGAAGAGATGCCTCTCATTTCTGAACCTAAATTGAAAGAGAAGGAATTTGTCTCTTCTGTGCTGTGACTTTCAACTCTACTTGCTGAAGACACATGGCAACAAGGCTCTTGAGCAGTGAATATTTTGTCTACTCAAGAACATCTAACATTGACTAGAGACATTTCTGATTGTTGCAAGGGGTAACCGGGAAAGTGCTACTGGTTTCTAGTGATTAGAGACCAGAGATACTACTGAACATCCTATGAGCCCAAGACAGCCCCTCAGACAAACAATGTGAAGACTGAGAAGACCCATTCTATGGTATGATGGAGCTACAGTGTTAAGTAAGCCCAGGGTCTTTGAGCAGCTACATAGCACGGTGCTACCCTGCCTACCTGAATGGTGCCCAGGACCATCAGTGGAGCAGATACCAATTCCTACCGTGTTGAACCTAAGACATTTTAAGTCCATTTGTTACCAAAAATCAGTCTGCCCTAATAAGGAGTCTAAATAACATAAACAATTTTCAGTATATAAATGATCTTGACCACCAACACCTATAGGTCTCTATCAATCTTTATCCCTTTTTTTGCTTTTTCATGGATATATTGACATTTTAAAACTCTTTTTTCATGTCATGTGTTTACTTCTGCAGAGTGCACTCATTGTTTTCAGTTTTGTTTGGGTGCATTGTTCCTCATGAACATAAACCCCATCAAGCCAGGAATCATGCTTCTTGTGCAACAAGATATATATATTTATTTATTTATCTATTTTTATTTATTTATATCTTAGTATTATGCCTGTTGTGGAACTGAACTTAATAAATATGTGTTAAATAAATACATGGATTGTAGAAAGAAGACTTAAATAAAGGAAAACAGGCTTCAAGTTCAGTTTGAGATATTTCCAGTAAATTAGCTTAAAGTGATCAAGCATTCATCTTCTAAACACAAAATTATTGTTGAATAAATCACACTAGAATTTTGCTTAGAAATAACCTCATAGTCAACATATTATAATCTATAGGATTTGCCTTCTTGTTTTAGAAAAGTTAGACATTAGGTAATGAAATCATCTGATCCCTGCTGTTAGAAAAGCACTGATTCTCTTATTTTGAGGCAGTATATTACAGGTCTTATAAATGAAAGCATTATCCTGAGCAACACCAACAATTCTTGACTCTTGAATGAGGAGACAACTTTAAAGAGAGTGTAATAGTCCATACTCAGCATCCATTTGTAGCGCTGGACCAGGACTCACCTGTAGAAAAAAGAGGACAATAATATATGTGTCACTTTCACAGGACCTTTAAATGGCAATTAAGAGACACACCTCTGACTGGTGATTGATGGCTGGCATAATGTGCAGTTAGCTGTGGAATAAAACAAACACCACAGCCAGCACTGTGTACACAAGACACCTTGGTGAATGGAGTGGTGTGTTTAGACAATGATTGCTTGAGAACAGGGTACCCACGGTTGGCTCATTCTGGGAAGGATACGCTATCAGGGTTTTAGATTAGGAAAAAGTAATTTCATTGTTGTTTCTTGCTGACATAGAATCCTAGCTTAATTTAACTGAGTGATTTTTGTACTTTCTCTGAGCCTGCATTCCAATAGGAAAAGGAGACATTGACATGCATAGGTTACCAAAAGAACACAAGTGTACGCATAGAAAAATCTGAATAATCTTCAGCAGCTCAGAATTGAATAGAAGCTAAATGCAAACTCCTTCATTTGTCATTCAAGGTCTTCTACAGTCAGAATCCAACCTACTTTGCCTGAATTAGCTTCACAAATTTTTCACCACTCTTGAATTCCTTTTTTCACTGTCCTCCAACCAGACAGCACAATGTCATTTGCTCAAGCTGTTCTGAAATAGAAAGGCCACTCTTCTCTACTTCACCTATTGAGAATCCACACATTCTTCAAAAGTAAACTTAAATCCTATCACCTCACATCAATAAAATCTCCACCATAGCCTGAAGTACTTTCTCTCTCTGTCTCCTGAAACCCTATCATTATTAAGCTTGTCTTACTTTGTCACATTTCTTGCTTTGTCACCTTAACGATGATATTAAATAATACATTAAAAATTTTTAATGTTCTTTTTTAAATTTATTTTTCATTGGAGCATAATTGCTTTCCAATACTGTGTTGGTTTCTGCCATATATCAACATGAATCAGCCATAGGTATATGTATGTCCCCTCCCTCTTGAATCTCCCTCCCACTTCCCACCCCATCCCGCCCCTCTAGGTTGTCACAGAGCACTGGATTTGAGCTCCCTGCATCATACAGCAAATTTCCACTGGCTATTTAATTTTACGTATGATAATATATTCATATATGTTTCAATGTTACTCTTTAGTTTTTCATGGTATATATTTTTTCTCCCCAGCTACTTTTTAAGTTGTGAGCAAGTTTTATGTGCTACATAGTCTATGTAACATATACATAGGGTGAGCACTCAATAAATTCTTAAAGAACTTATTGAAATTAAAACATTAAAGAAGACACAATTCCTCACACTGATGTCCTTTAAGAATAATACAACTTAAAAGAACCCCAATTTGAACCCCAACTAAGGATTTTGAATATTATTGCTACAACTTATTCTATTAGTAGTTATTAATGTTATTAAAGGGATTCCCTGGTACCTCAGCAGTAAAGAATCCACCTGCAATGCAGGAGCTGAGGGTTTGATCCCTGGGTCAGGAAGATCCCCTGGAGGAGGGCATGGCAACCCACTTCAGTACTCTTGCCAGGAGAATTCCATAGATAGAGGAGCCTGGCAGGCTACATAGTCCACAGGGTTGGAAAGAGTTGGACACGACTAAAGCTACTTAGCATGCACACATTACATTAATATTCATTGGTATTCTACTTTCATGGCTGTAAATCATGTCAAAAGGGCATGATCTGACCTTAAATAGATATTTTAATGGGTGTGGCTCCCATTGTGTTTGTTTAACCAACTTGGTGCAATGCCCAGCAGAACAACCAGGACGATGTTGGAGCCTTAGTACCTGTCACCTAATGCTGATGGAGCTAAAACCTAAATTAACCTTTGCTCCCAAGTGCTTCCTCACCTTTGAATGTTGGGTTGAGTTCTCTCCAGAGCTCCAACATTGTCCAAGATAAAGTCATTTTTAAAAACAAAGGTCTTCTCGTATCTTTGTTGTTGTTGTTTAGTAGCTAAATCATGTCTGACTCTGCAACCCCATGGACTGTAGGCTGACAGGCTCCTCTGTCCATTGGATTCTCCAGGCAAGAATACTGGAGTTAAAAAAAAAAAAAAAAAGAATACTGGAGTAGATTGCCATTTCCTCCTCCAGAGGATCTTCCCAACCCAGGGATCGAACCCATGTCTCCTCCATCAGCAGGAGGATTCATTACCACAGAACCACCAGGGAAGCCCTCTCATACCTAACATGAGCCATAAAGCATTCTGAACCATGGCCCTCATAAACCAAAATTTTAAAAGGAGTTTTTGAAGGTACTTAAATTAAAAAAGAAAGATTGCATCTGGGTTCTCATGCTGATGACCCACATTGAACTCTGTTTCACATTAGACCACTGCATGATGTGGTATTTGATCTTCCAATATCCTTAGAAGAAACTTCCTTAATAAGATATTGAGGAAAATACAGTGCTATACTAAAGCACCATCATTTAATATTTATACTCATCAATTTCTGCACAGATCAAGCATTGTAAATCCATGATTTACAATCAGAAACTAATATAGAGAAAAAATTCCCTGAGTGTAGCACCAAATAAGTACTTCCAATCCACAATGAATATATCTCATAGTAGAATGCATCCATTTCAAAATATATTTACTTACAGCCTTTGTCCATAGTCAGTTTGTTTTAAAATAAGTTTACTACCTTTTATTATTCTGATGATCAAAGTTTACCTATTTATGAGTCTAGGAGCCCTCAATGAATTGTGACTATACAAACTTAAATCACATAATCCTCTCTCAAGAACACAGAAATGTCGAGGGTAAGAAAATATTATTAATAACACAGCAGTCCCTTCTGCCTTGCCCAACCCCCATGGCAAGCCTTCTAGAGAACGTGACTGTTCAAACTGCACAAGAATAGAGAGTCAGACATGACTGGCAACTTCTGAAGAAAGGGAAATTGAGGATTAGTTTATGTCCGGTTCTTGTGTAATTTTGTCATGGGAGAAAGCAAATTTGCATGTTTCCAGAGTAAACTGCAGGAGCTACTGTTGCCCTGCCCTTCTGTTCCACACTTAGGTTGAGAATGCAGAGAGATGTCAGTGCACCTGAAAAGAGACCAGTTTTAAATCTTTATTGCTGTGCTGTACTTCGTTGCTCAGTCTCTGACTCTTTGCAAAACCATGGACTGTAGACCACCAGGCTCTTCTGCCCATGACAATTCTCCAGGCAAGAAGACTGGAGTGGGTCGCCATGCCCTCCTTCAGGGGCTCTTCCCAACCCAGGAATCAAACCCAGGTCTCCCCCATTGCAGGTGGATTCTTTACCACCTGAGCCACCAGCGAAGCCCAAGAAGCATATAAACGAGCCTTCAGAGTAATAAAGATCAGATCAGAATTCCCTCATTTAAAAAAAAAAAAAGCCTCACTGCTCTTTTTTTCATTATGTACAAATTTCCTTTATATTTAATCCCAAACTACATTAAATGCCATATAAAAAAAGATGTGCAATTTAAAAGAAGTTTTTTTAAGGTGGAAAATTCAAACAAAGGCAGAGCTAGATGTCAAGAGAGTTGCAACTCATCTTTGGCAAACAAGAGAAGTGAAAAATCTGAAAATCATCTCTCAGCATAGAGAAAATGACCCTAGGAGCCCATTTTTGTGTAGCAATAGAATAAAAGGACAAAATAAATCTTATGCCCCAATATCCCACACCAGGTCTACAAACAGGGCAGTTGCTATATACCCCACTAGTGATTAAGCAGCTCCCTTTTAAAGATGTTACACCTTCTCCTAAAGCCACACAAATGTCCAAATTGCTAGAGTAGGATGCACGAATTTCCTAAAGAACTGTCTCAAACTTTTTCAGTCATGATCCTTCCAAGATTCTGATAAAGCTATGAACACCTCTCATTGAAAAGCTCTTAAACTTGCATATATATCACTCTTGTACACTGAAACTCCAATACTTTGGCCACCTCATGAGAAGAGTTGACTCGTTGGAAAAGACTCTGATGCTGGGAGGGATTGGGGGCAGGAGGAGAAGGGGACGACAGAGGATGAGATGGCTGGAAGGCATCACCGACTTAATGGACATGAGTTTGAGTAAACTCCAGGAGTTGGTGATGGACAGGGAGGCCTGGCGTGCTGTGATTCATGGGGTCGCAAAGAGTCGGACACAACTGAGTGACTGAACTGAACTGAACACATTTCTCTGGATTCAGAAACTCCCTGAAATTCCACATGTAGGTCCATGAAACTAGATCAAGAACTAAAGCTTTAAAACAGGGGACCCCTACTCCCATGGACTGGTACCAGTCCATAACTTGTTAAAAACTGGGCCATGCAGCAGGAGTGCAGCAGCAAGCGAACAAAGCTTCATCTATATTTATAGTCACTCCCCATGGCTTGTATGATCACCTGAGCTCTGCCTCCCATCAGTCAGATCAGCAGAGGCATAATAAACGTAATGCACTTGAATCATCCCCAAACCGTTCCCCTCCCCTGGTCTGTGGAAAAATTGCTTCCATGAAACCAGTCCCCGGTGCCAAGAAGTTTGGGAACAGCTGCCTTAAAGGATGATAGAAGTGGGAAATAAAGGGCCACAACAGAATTACTGATCATGAACAGTATAAATGATTCTCCAAAACAGGCCTGACATCTTCAGAGCCCCTTAAATTTTCTCCATTTCCCATTTTGTTTCTTTAGTTTCCTTATTCCTACAAAGAGGGTCAAAGATTCAGACACTGAACTTTCCAGAAGCCACCCGGAGAAACCATTGCACCTGCTAGAGGGGGTCATTATGCAGCTAACCCCTCCCCCAAAAAAGCATACCTTTGTTCTTTTCCATAACTACACTCAGAAGAATTACTCTAAAATGCATTTTCCACACTATAAAGTGTGTCCTAACAAAGCACAATAAACTCAACAGCAATGTGATTACTGTGCTTGTAAAACAGTTGGTGTTTTAGCAATATGCCCTTAAAAAAAGTATGCTTGGAAAAATGGATTCTGTTTCAACGTTAAAAGGACATAATTATTTTTCTGCTGCATAACAATTTTTAAATGTTAATGAGTTAAAATACAGCACCAAAACAGCTCCCATGCAACAATACTGTGTATCATTTGGCTGCCTGGTTGGTTCTCTTCTTGTGTTTTCCCTTAACTGGTCAGATAACATGCAACAGTCTATGTTAAACAGAGGTATCAAGCGTGACCATCACAGGAGACAGTTTGCTGTTCACAAATTTTCTCTGGATTTATATACACTAGGGTTTCTCAACCTCAGCTCCATAGATATTTGGGGCCTGATGAGTTTCTGTTGTGGGGGCTGCACTGTGCAATGTTGACTGTTAAGCAGCAACCCTGAGCTCTGCTTACTAGAGACCAGCAGCATCTCCATGTCCAACCCCAAAGCACAACAATCAATATGTCTCCAGTTATTACAAATGTCCTCTGGGGGATAAAATTGCCCCCAGCTGAGACTCACTGCTATGGAGCACAGTTACAGGAAAGTAATCATCAGTAAGGCAGAATGCACTAGATCAGCAGTCCCAATTTTTTTGGCACCAGGGATCATTTTCATGGAGACAATTTTTTCCTGGACTAAGAGAGGAGGGATGGTTTCAGGATGATTCAACCACACTACATTTATTGTGCACTTTATTTCTATTATTATTACATCCACCCCACTTCAGGTCATCAGGCTAGATCCTGGAGTCTGGGGACCCCTATACTAGATCACAGTACCTAAACAATCTACCTACTGGATGCAGGGCTAATCTTCTGAAATTACATTTGTCTAATATAATGATCAGGGTTTCCCAGGTGGCTCAGTGGTAAAGAATCCTCCTGCCAAGCAGGAGACTCAAATTTATCTCTGGGTGGGGAAGATCCCCTGGAGAAAGAAATGGTAACCCACTCCAGTATTTTTGCCTGGAGAGTCCCATGGACAGAGGAGTCTGGCAAGCTACAGTCCATGGGGTCGCAAAGAGTCGGACACGACTGAGCGACTGAACTGAACTGAACTGAACTGAAGCGCTTGAAAGAAATTCCTAGAAGACATTCTGTTTAAGCTAAGAACTAAAGGATGGATAGAAATAAGGCAGACGAGAGACAATGAGAATATGACTAGAAGCTGGAACAGTGTGAGAGCTGGCTCAGAGCAGTGACAGAGCACAGAGTGTTTAAAGAAACATAAATATGATAATTATGGAAATAATACAGGAAATGAGGGAGATATTAATGATGTAGAAAGCAGGAACTAAATCATAAAGCCATGTGAAAGAGTTTTAGGTTTATTTGCAAGGCATTGGTAACTCACTAAATAATTCCAAGAAGGAAAGCAGAATTACTAGATCTTTACAGAGATTACTCTAGCCGTAGTCATTGTATTAGTCATGGTTCTCCAGACAAACAGAACCAATAGGAAAGACACACATATCTCCTAGAGAGAGAGAAAGAGAGAGACAGCCTGATTATAAGGAATGGGCTCACCGGACTATGAAGACCAAGAAGTCCCACAGTCTGTTGTCTGCACGCTGGCGACCCAGGAAAGCTGGTGGTGTAGTTTTAGTCCGAGACTAAAACCCTGAGACGGGGAGAGCCAATGGTGTGGTTCTAGTTCTAAAGCAGGTGGAATTCTTTCTTACCTGGAGGGAGGAGGAGAGGAGCCTCAGCCTGCTTATTCTTTTCTGGCCTTCAACTGATTGCATGAACCTGACCCACCTAGGAAGAGCAACCTACACTGAGAGCAAACTACTCAGCCTACTGATTTAAATATTAACCTCTTCCAAAAATACTCTCTCAGAGACACCAGTGTAATGTTTGACCACATCTCTGGGCACCCCATGGCTGAATTAAATTGACACACAGTATTAACCATCACAATGGTCAGCAGAAAAGGAACACAGGATCCAGGAAAATATGAGAAAATCTGATGTAGTAAACTAGGCAAGATATTATAGTGATTTGAACATGGAAATTTTGCCATCCATTCTTGTAATAGATATCACAACCTGGCACACAGTAGGAGCTTATTGAATACATAGGTAATATCTGTCAAAGTAGTGAATGAAAGTAAGTACATGAAGTCAAAAGCATTACTGAAGAATGTATTTAATTTAAAAGGTTGGGAAGTAGTCCCACATGTCAGTGATAACATGTCTCCATAAGAATAATTTCATCAGTCCTGTTCAAATCAGAAAGCATTTAATGATATTCCAAACCTTGAGTGCTGTTCACAGCCAATATCAGTTAAGGTGCAATGGAAAAGATACTCACACACTCTTGATGGAATTCCTGGATAGCAATCTGGCAGCATTACAAGCACTAAAATTGTTCTCACCTTTTGGCTTAGTAATCATCCAAGTTTCTATTCATTGCAGGGAAAAAATGAAAGCAACTTAATTTCTAATATGGAACAAAGCACTAATTAGTATCCACCAACTGAAATTCTTGTTTTCAATGTCAGCTGGATGAAATAGACAATGCTTTAAAAAAATATGTTAACAGATTAGAATACAGAGGTTTCTATATAATAGAATCCTAAATGCTCATCTGCTTTGTTCCAGGCTTATCTACATTAACTGAGATGGAAAGTTCAGCTCTGGACAAATGAGGGCAATAATCTTAATTTATTGTATGTGCATATGCTTAATTGCATGTGCTTGGAAAATTTTAGTTATTCATTTTTTTACTGAAATTAGTCAGATTCTACCACTTCAATAGCAACTCAAAAAAAAAATGTTAAAAAGAAAAGGAATAAAAGAATGGATGAAAGAATTGTTGCTCTTAATTGCAAATGACCAGATGTCTGCCTATGAACTGTAGACTCTCTATTTGGCTCACAGCAGAGGAAAGTAACAAGCCTCTGAAGACTGTCTTTCCAGAGATCTTTGCATATCCTGACTGTTTTGAGAGGACTTTAAGACCCTGGGTTTGGAAAGGCAGAACAGTTTACCAGAATTTTTTGTTCTTGGAGTCACATAATTCAATTCAGTTGGTTTTCAAATTTCTATAAAACTGTGAAGGGCCTCAAAAGGTCTTGCAGCCTGGTCTCTGTCAACTGAGAATAACAGCTGACTATATGTGTGTGTGTCAAGCGACAAGGACAGAACTTCCTTTCATATGTTTCCAGTACTGAAGAACCTCCTTTGTCAATTCTTACTTCAAGTTCAGTTCATTCCTTCTTGTCTGACCTTCGTAAAGTATAGAACAGCTGGGTTCCATACTTTTTATATAATCCTTTAACACTATCAGAGAGTTACTTGTTCATCTATTAGTTCTCAACTCTTCCCAACCCCATACCCTGCAGAATTGTTTTATCCTCATTGTCCTGATACCCAGGCTTCTCCCATCAGTAAGGTATAAGTCCCACACTTCACTTCTCACCTCTTCTTGAAAGCCTTTCCCAATTATAAGGCTCACATAGAATTCAAGGCTATGCTAAGCATTACTTTAAAAAAGTCAGTTCTTGAAAACTGACTATAGAATGAGAATAAGGAGATACATCCCTGTTATATGTTTCCTAGGATTCTTTCCTCATGGGAAGAGATGAAATATATTTAGTGTGTTTGATCATTTACCTAAAGCATTACCTATAGAGAGTTCCTACAAGAAGGTGTTTTGAAAGTTTCATTAAAACACTGCTTCATTATCCTAAATAAGGCTTGTTCATAAACTAAAAAAAAAAAAAAAATTACAACTTAACAGAAGTCCCATGTTTCCCTCTGGAGTGGATCATCCGTTAGAAGGATCAAGCTCATTGAGCACCCCAATTGAATCTATAAATTTATTGAGGGGGGCATACAGGAGAAACAATTCAATGGCAGTCTTTAATTTTGCTATTTTAAAGTATGTTTAGACCTTGTGGCTTAATTTGGCTATAGAAATATGAGGGAAGAGTGGTAGAGACTGAGGACACTCCATACTATGGCTGTAGTATGTAATACTAAAGCACCTAGGTAGTCTTGGAAACACAAATAAGAAAGTACCACTGTTAACTGCGTAGTAGTTCTATGTTATTGGAACACTTAATCTTAAAAATAGGGAACATATTTCTTCCTCCTTTGGCATTCTACAGATTGATTTTTTTTTCCCCTTTATCAGTGATTGCTAGAATAAAGTGCTATTCAAAAAGCAACTGATAGGAATAGCTTCATATTCTCTCTCTCACACACATACACACATATATACACACACACAAAATTTCAAGATAAAATTAATAGTCTTACTCTTTGAACATTAAAATGCTTAACCATCATTGCTGGCATAGTTTACCTTCAAAATTTCAGCAAAGAATTGAAACAAAACTGTTAATTGTATTATTAGTTGGAAATGATTAAATTTGAAAACCTTTGTAGTTTAATTCTAATCTGTCTATGTGATTGTTAGTTCATTAAATGTGTATTTATAATCAATTGCCAAGAAGTTTTCCAGATAAATAGACATTAGCCTGGGTGGTTTTTTATATCATTAACAAAATTTTTTCTAAAAACCTATCTACAAACAATTAGGTAGGCCTCTGGTTTCCAAATGAATACTAAATTCATTTTTTACATTAGATATTAAAACTGTGCTCTTGCAGTGTCATTGAATATTAATTATACCTCATATGCAAAGTACGTTTGATTCTGGCTAATTGTAAAACTAAATAAATTAATGGTCTACATAAAATTTTCACTTTTTTTTTTACTTTGTCAGTAAAGTGTCATTTTCAAAGCATAAAACTGTGTAAAATAAAATATTTTACTTGTGGGAGAACACAGCCAAAATATTTTGTGAGAATTGGAAAGCTAAGAGAGCTAGAAGATTCTCTAGGGCTACCAGAGAGACTAACTCTGTAGATAGGAGATAGGAAAAAAGTAGGAGTCAATGGTTTTCTATAAAACGTGACTCCCCAAAAGCTCTCAGTCCACTGCACTCATAAGGAGGGATCAATCCAGACTTGTTAATCACAGAATGCCCGGTGACCACTCCAACAGTCTATTTTACTATATGTGGTTGACTAAAAAAGGATGAAGTGCTTATATTTTTTAAGCAAGATTTATAAAATTTTCTTTAAAACCTGGATTAAATAGACATTTCCATAGTTCTCTTCAAATAAAGATTTTAGTTTTTCAGCTTGTCTGTTTTTTTCCTTTTGACAGCTACAGTCCCCAAAGGAACAAATGAGAATAACATTTCATAGATGAGAAATCATATCCCCTTCATCAAACATCTCACCTCTTGACATTACTTGCAATTGGATAAACATGGAGGATAGTCCAATTGAATTGATTCCAACTTTGGCTGGACAATTACAATTCATCTGCTACATTTCTGAAGCAAAGTGATTCTGCTGCCAGTAGAGTCTTTAAAATGCTGAGCATGGTGGAGACATACTCTTATCAAATGAGACATTACAATTCAATAAATATTTATTAAAACCCATTCTCTTCACAGGGTAATATTTCTTTTCTTTGAACAAATGGTTTTAACTTAAAGGAAGATGACACATTTTAATTGGCTTAATTGCATTAGATTTTTTCCAGGTCTTTTACATATTCCAAATGAGACAGGCACCAAGACCTTATTTAATTTTGCACTGATGACCAGAACATTAACTGAATCTTGAGTAAAATATCTTCATCCAAACCATTTCTTTGCATAAGGAGTGACTGTAAAACAAATTCCATTATTGCCAAATTAAAAGGTTACTGCTGCTTCAAGAATATTTACATTTTTACCATTTCATTTACTGCATGCTGTAACAGTCAAAAAATTAAATACCACTTGTGGTTTTATTTTAAAAGACTAAATGAACACTTAGTCTTATGTGAGGAAGAGAAAAGGAATGTCTGGTTGTTTCTACCACCTTCCAACCAAGAAGCTATAGCCACACTTCTAAATACACTTCTCACTCAAAGAAGTGGCCCCCAGGAAAAGAGTCATGTCTTAACTGCGGAAGATATAAGTAAAACTTCCTACAACAGGAGAAGGTGAAGAATGAGAAACAGAGCATTCCGCTCTGCTCAGGAGGTATGAGGTGAGCAGAGATGCAGCTATGCGACTGCTAACTCAGCAGCCACTGTGTGTCAGAGCCATTCTGCCACATCTATAATAACAGCTACAGCCAAAGGTCGGAGTCCTGCTGAAGTTATCTCAACGTGTTAAATATAAGACTTTAGATAGAAAACAGTATCATAGACAAATGAATTCTTCTTCATGACTCATGAACTCACTTGTTTTCCACTCCATCTGATTTGGGAAGTACTCAAATCATATTCATATATCATATTCACAACATGACATCTTATTAGATAGGGTTTGAATAAGAAAAAATTGCTGTCGGTAGATTGCAATGACTGTCATGAGGAAAGAAAAACCCCTCCTAGCAGTTTTTACAAGACTTTATTCCACATCAACAAGCAAAATCAAATATACAACTTCCATATGCATAATGTAGTAGGTATAGAACCTTATGCAATGGACACAGATTTTTTTTTTTGACCCATTTCTTCTATTTTGATGGAAGCCATTAGAATGCCATCAACATACTTCTCCTTTTAAAGGTTTATATTTTGAAGATGCAATTTGAAATGCATAAATGTCTTTTAAGTAAAATCACGAATCTGCATTGTGATAATTTATCGTTTTCTTTAACCGTTCTGCTAGTATTTCCATAGCCTAGCTCTCCTACTCACCATCATTTTCTCCTGTATTAATACCACTGAACTTCTCAAAAGGTCAACCATGTTCAGTGGTGCAGCATCTTTAGTGATTAGTCATTGTGAATTGAATATACTCATTCAGAATATATAAAAATTATTATCCATCCTGAATGCATGTACAAAATATCAATTTTAAATACTTGAATGTCTTGCCCATCCCTCCATCACCATTGTGGCCTGAGTGCCCAAGAGCATTCAGACTATATACTGAAGAATATGATGGACAATTCATTTCTAGCTAATTCATTACAAAACAAGACCAAGCCTTCCTCATAAAGATGTCTGGCCCAACAAATCTCATTTTGATCTAAAGCCAACGGGGTACTAGTGCCTAAGGAGTTAATTACTGTAAATACAGTGATACACCCTGGGACTTCTTCTCTGCTGAAAGAAACCAAAATTGCACACACCCATTATTCAAGAAAATGCCTCTCTTCTATTCAAGTTGAAAGGTTCCTATTTTGAAACTACACAGGACTGACTAATTACATATTTGGGCTTCTCAGATGCGCAAGACAAAGGAATTGTTTATCTTCTAAAGAAATTCATTTAGTGAGTTTCATAGTAATCATGTATCTGAAACTTGTGTTTTGTTAAATAACTCTAGAACCATGAGGAACAATATTTTATATTCTACTTTTTCGTGTGTGTGTGTGTGTGTGCTCAGTCATGTCCAACTCTTTGAGACCTCATGCTCCGGAAGAGCTGGTAGCCCACCAGCTCCTCTGTTCATGGGATTCTCCAGGCAAGAAAACTGGAGCAATTTGTCATTTCCTGCTCCAAGAGATCCTCCAGACCTAGGGATCAAATCCTCACCTCTTGAGTCTCCTGCATTGGCAGGCAGATTCTTTACCACTGCCCCACCTGGGAAGCACTTTATTCTTACTTGACTTTTCATTCTAGAACTACGGAATTCAAGCAGAGAACCCAGTTTGAAATAGAGAAGGAATAATCATCTTGCTACATAGGTTTTCTGTCATCTGAAAACTTATTCAGGTTTAAAACAATTATAGTTTGTAGGACATAATCATGGACTTCCCAGGTGGCTCTAGTGGTAAAGAACCCACCTGCCAGTGTAGGGGATATGAGACGCAGGTTCGATCCCTGGGTTGGGAAGATCCACTGGAGAAGGACATGGTAACCCACTCCACTATTCTGGCTTGGAGAATCCCTTGGACAGAGAAGCCTGGTGGGCTACAGTCCATGGGGTCACAAAGAGTCCGACACAACTGAAGCAACTTAGTACACAGACCCAATCATTAATGACTGCAGGGAAATAAGTGGATTTCAACACAAATGGACACACTATACTATATGTCCACAGTCATTTTTTAACTAACTCAAAAACAATCTGCTCCCAAGATCTAAAACAACAGATTGGAAGAATGATATTATCTTTTTTTCTTTTAGAAGGAAGGAAGGGAGGAAGAGAAAGAGAGAAAGAAAGAAATGATTCTTGTGTTTGTCATTGTATACTTTACTCAAACTAAAAATGCTTTGTGGATAATATCATTTTTAAAGAATAATTGGCCCCATGAGAAGTGTATGTGTGTGTGTGTTTCTATTCCCTCTTTACATTTAGCCTACAGAAGGGTATCCTTCACTGAATGCAAAGGGGCTTCTACTCCAACTCTGAATCCCAAGGTCAAGATTTTGCTTTCCTTTTAACATATTATAGAACCCTGAAGCTGCTGACTCTGTATTTGAAAAGTATCTGTAGCTAAATTTTCCATTATAATCTGCTGAAAAAATTAGCTCCTCAAATCTTGCTAAAAAATTTTATGACAAATTTCATGAGAAATTTGTTCTCTGATCATTAGCACTGAGATTCAGCATAACCCAAGTATCCCCAACCATAGAGGAGCTGATCCAAAAGACAAGCACTAAATCTGTTATTTAGAACTCAAAACTGATTTAGCCAAAAAAAAAAAAAAGTAATGTTTTCATGACAGCTAGGCTCACACTCTCTCCATAATAACCTACTTAGCCATTTTATAATGTAATGTATAATACCCTGGAATTATTAAGTCCAGAAAGTAGAAGATGTGGGTGACAATACAGGAGGTACAAGAGGGAATGGAAACGAAGCTTCCTTCCAACTTGGATGAAGAGTTCATGCTAGGCAAAAAAAAAAAAAAAAAAAATGAGATAAGTAAAATTCTTCTTGCGTAAACCTCCTTTTGGTGCTCCTTTTCAATCTCCTAATTTCTCTGGCTCAGTCTTTCCAGTGCTTAGGATCATGCTCAACCATCGCTAAGCACCTTACCAACAGGTCCCTGTAAGCAAGTCCTCGGTCTTCAAGAAGGCTAAGCCCTGAACTGACTACTACCTTTTCCACTTTACATAAAATACTCATTCACTCTATGCAATGCTCCTCAACTGGATTTTAGAAAGAAAACAAATAACTGGCCATTTTCATTAACTTGTGAACTATATTTATCTTCTCAAGTGTTCCTTGAATAATTTTCAGAGGCTCTCTTTCATCTGCTTTGTGTTTGAACTTTTTCAAGAATTCTATCTTGATTTATCCACAGATGAAATACTACACTGAGATGTATCTCTAGGCAATTTTTCAGTAGTTGTTTCAGGTATTACATTCTTTCACATGTATAATTTTCACAGCCTTTTCAGCGTTGATATTTTATCAGTGCAAGTGGCGTATCAAAAGCTTGTCTTTCTTTAAATCCATAAACTCTCCCTCATTCATAATCGTCTTAAATATTTCTTATATATACATTAAGAGCCACATCAAAAATAATTTATAAAACTAAGAGAAAAAGGAATATCAATTGCACAGATCCACATATCCATATTTTCAATCTTTCCCTTGTCCTTTCTTCCTTCTGATGTTCCTGATCATTTCCCCTCTGTTTATAAAACTGCTTTCAGCCATTATTTTATGGTAGTTCTTCTTGCAACAAATTCTCTTGGTTTTCCCTGATCTGAGAATGCCTTTATTTTTCTTTCTTCCTGGAGGATGTTTTCAATAGATATAGAATTCTTAGTTGATAGTCATTTTCTCTCAGCACTTGAAAAATGTCACACTTTCTTCTGATCTCCATGGTTCCTGAGAACTTCTCTGTCATTTGAATTCCTTTCCCCTGTAGGAAAAGTGTTATTGCTCTCTTACTGCCTTTAAAGTTTTTCCTTAATCTTTAGTTTTCAAAAGTTTGATCAAGATTTCTTTGGGTTACACTGTTTAGGGTTTGTTCAACTTGAATATCTAAGTTTATAAAAGTGTGTTAGTCAGTAATGTCTGACTCTTTGTGACCCCATGGACTGTGGCCCACCAGGCTTCTCTGTCCATGGGATTCTCCAGGCAAGAATACTGGAGTGGGTAGCCATTTCCTTCTCCAGGGTATCTTCCCGACCCAGAGATCGAACCCAGGTCTCCAGCATTGCAGGCAGGTTCTTTACCATCTGAGCCACCAGGGAAGCCCATCTAGGTTTATATCTTATGCCAAATTTGGGTAACATTTGGCCTCTATGTCTTCTAACATTTTTCTAGTCTTACATTTTTCCTCCTCTCTCCTGAGACTCTGATGACACAGACATTAGATCTTTTGTTACAGTGTCAGATGTACTTGATCTATTTTTTTTTTTTCCCCATTGATTTTCTCTCTGATATTCAGGTCAAATAGCTTCCTTTTTTTTTTTTTTTTTTGATCTTCATATTCACTGATTCTTTTGTCCTCTTCAACCTAAGTTAAGCCCATCCCATAAGATTTTTGTTTTCTTTGGGTGCTTTGTGTTACTATACTTTTTAATTTTAAAATTTCAATTTGTCTCTGTAGCTTTTATTTCTCTACTGTGACTTTCTATTTTTTTATTTGTATTAACATAAAGCCTGTTTATAATTACTCTTTGAAGCAGTTTTAGGATGGCCATTTACAGTTTTTCATAAAATAATTCCAATATTTGTTTCATCTCAGTGTTGACATCTGTTGATTACCTTTTCTCATTCAAATTGAGGTATTTCTGGTTCTTGGTGTAAAGAGTACCCTTCTCATAACTGGATCCTGGTGAAGCTCCTGGCTTTCCATTGGGCAGAGAGGGACAAGGGTGATCCTTATGGCTTAGTAGCTACAAGCCTGAGATCCTGCTCAGGCTTCTCTGATACCACCTCTGTCTGCCCCAATACTGAGATGTGATCAGCTATGCTTTTCTTCTTCTCAGATTTTTTCTCTTCTTTGCCTCTGAACTCACAGATTTCCCTTAGGGTTCAGGATTTACCACAAAGAATAGTAAAATCAGAAGGGGGAAAGGTGGTGATCAGTTTGTCATTGGTTTTTCTTTGTGCATATGAAATATTTTTTAAGATAAGCAACTTTTCATAAAGTATCTATAGAGCATATTAGGGAAGTAAATCTGCTAATTTTTTTTTTCTTTCTGAAAACAGGTTCCCATTTAGGAGAGATTTACAGGGAAATACATGTGTGTGTGTTCAGATTAAATAAGGCAACAGAAAGGACAAAAATGATAATGAAAATGAGAAAGAAAAGAGAAAAAAGGAAATATTTTCAAATTATTATTCTTGTTCTTCTTATCTAGAATTTGGGTTTCTGAGTGTGTTGGGCTTTGATTTATTTGACTCCTAGGCTTTATTCTCTCCACCTATAATTTCTCCAATGACCTGAATTCATTCAGAGTCCAGAGATTAAGGAAATTAAGTCAACAGAAAAAATAAACTTGTTTTCACAGCAGATATGCAAAGTGTCTCATGTATCTAAACAAGTGGCCAAGACACTTTTTTTTAATTCATGTTTTTTTCTAAAATAATACAAAATTATTTATTTGTGAAAATAAATAAACAAACAAGTAATGGATAAATAAAAAGTGTTTACTGTCAAAAAACTACATTACTAACTTCAATCTGTAAAACCTACACAGTTACTTCACTTCACATTATCGGAAGGGAGGAAAAGTGAAATGATTAGCTTTCAAAGCCTTTTCTGCAAGTGCTTCTCATAAACAGTTTCAAGATTAAGAAGACCAAGCAAAACAGAATCATTTCTAACCTCTATTTTCAGTTCTCCTTCAAAACCAGTGCTTTTTCTTTTTCAACCCTTATTTGCAAAAAAAATAAAGTTCGGTAGAGGACAAAGGAGAAGCAATATTTACAAAATCTGTGGAAACATGGCTGTACTTGATAAAATTCAATTTATAACCTTTTCTGGAACATGCAAAAGAACCAATCACAAAATTATCAGCATGGTTTTTTAAAGCTCATGTGCCATGGCAATTAAATATATTCACTATAAATGCATATCATTTAGAGCAACATCATGGGAAGCATGCCATGATCCCCAGATAACTTAGACAATCAAATATCCTCTTCTCTCTAAATTACCCTCTCAGGTGTGACCCCACTTAACATGCCAAGAAAAAGAAAATAATATGACCTTAATAGAAAATAATTATACTGAATTGCCAAAAATAGAGCAATGTCAAATCTTACCAAATCTAGAAGGTATCTATTCATTATCCCTTCCTGTCTTAAGCCCTCAAAATATGGGTTTTTCAATGAAATAAAATTTTTCATTCAGTGCCTTCATGTTAATTGAACAATTTATATTTAAAATACAATTCTAAGAGATAATTTAATCCAATCTTTCATTTTACAGATCTTCCACAGTTAGTCTCTAGAAGTTTCTTTTTTGTGTTTTAGTATCCATAAAGTATATATTCATGCGTGCTTTCTCTGCACATGGAAGGAATAGAGAAGAAGGGACAGTTTTCTCTGATATAGTAATGCTACAGTATATATCTCAGGGCTAGTCCTTGGGCTGCCTTCTGGCTTCTGTCAAGTCTGCTGATCTGATGGTTTCTTTCACATCTTCAAAAGACAGAGAAACCATTCATTCACCTGAACCTGTCAAAACATTGTTTTTTAATCATTTACACCCCAATACTAAATAAAAAGGTTTTAAAAAAAAAAAAAAGAGAGAGACCCAGAGAGCTCCCTACTCCCTTCTGCCATGTGAGGATAGATAGTCATCAAAAAAGAAAGAAAAAAGTTGGAAGTGCTTCTGACTCAGGAGCTTGTTGGGTTTGAGGCAAGACGTTAACAAGCCCAAGTCACAGTTTCTTCATCCTATCTTTAAAAAAATAAATTTGTATGTGTGTGTGCATGCACGTGTGTGTGTGTGCTCACTCATTAGGTCATGTCCAACTCTGCCACCCCACGGACTGCACCCTACCAGGCTCATCCATGGGACTTCCCAGGCAAGAATACTGAAAAGAGTTGCAATTCCTCTTCCAGAGGATCTTCCTGACCCAGTGATCAAATCCATATCTCCTGCATTGACAGGCAGATTCTGAAACACCTGGAGGCAAATAAATACATATATGAAAGAGGAGAGTGAAAAAGCTGGTTTAAAACTCAACCTTCAAAAAACTAAGATTGTGGCATCCAGTCCCATCACTTCATGGCAAATAGATGGGGAAAAAGTGTAAACAGTGACAGACTTTATTTTTCTGAGCTCAAAAATCACAGCAGATGTGACTGCAGCCATGAAATTAAAGGACACTTACTCCTTGGAAGGAAAGCTATGACAAATCTAGACAGCATATGACAAAGCAGAGATGTCACTTTGCCAACAAAGGTCTGTATAGTCAAAGCTGTGGCTTTTCCGATAGTCATTAGAAGCACTGATGCTGAAGCTAAAGCTCTAATACTTTGGCCACCAAATTATATGAAGAGCCAACTTACTGGAAAAGACCTGATGCTGGGAAAGATTTAAGGCAAAAGGAGAGGGGGCAACAGAGGATGAGATGGCATCACTGACTGAATGGACATGAATTTGAGCAAACTACAGGAGATCGTGAAGGACAGGGAAGCCTGGCATGCTGTAGTCCATGGGGTCACAAAGAGTTGGACACAATTTAGCTACTGAACAACAACAACATACATATATACATATAAAAGAGCTGTGATGATTAAATTACAATAATAATTACAACTTAGAGTACACATTTTTTATGAGGTTTACATTGTGGATAACACTGTTATTGGTATAACCACTATGGAAAACAATTCAGCAAACCAGCAACTCCACTTCTAGGAATTTATCCTACACTTCCACGTATATAAATAGATATTCACCTCATTGCTAAAGGTCAGAGCTAAAGACTGAAAACAAATCAAAGGTCCATCAGTAGTGGACTGGTTAAGTTTAATAATAAAATAATATGGCATTTTTGAGCAATTTTTTAATGCATTGCTTTGGAATGTTTTACAAGACATATAGATGATAGAGATGTAGATAGGTGATAAATTAGATTGAGAGACAGATGATAGATCAATTGCTAGACAGATGTTTATGCTTATATGTGTACAGAAAAATCATGGAAGAAAAGAAACTAAAATAGCTGCTCCTGTGAGGAAAGGGACTTAGCTGGAGACAGAAATGGAAGGCAAACTTACTTCTTCCCGATACCGTCTTATATTTTTTACTTTGTTCTGTGTGCGTTATTCATGCGTTCAAAAATAAATTTTAAAAACATTAATTTAGGAGAAGCTGATAAAGAATTTAGGGTTGTTTAGTTTGGGGTTTTTTTCCCTCTTTGTTTACTCTTGGTTGTTTTTTAGACTTTCTGACAGATTTAAAATACAGGAGTGGTGGGACTTCCCTGGTGGTCCGGTGGCTAAGACTCCATGGTCCCAGTGGAGGTGGCCCAGGTTTAATCCCTGTTTGGGAAATATATCTCACATGCCACAACTTAGGAGATCCCACATGCTGTGACAAAGATCAAAGAGCCCATGTGCTGCAACTAAGACACTGCACAGCCAAATAAATTTAAAAAAAGGAGTAGTGAATTAAGGGCATGCTTTCAAATAATAATTCAAGGCATTAAAACCAGCATCAACAGTAATTTTAATATTTTGCACCAAAATTGACAAATTGATTCACTGAACATAATTGTAAAAGAAGTTGATCACATAGCTGACCACTTTGTAATGTTTGCATCTAGCAGTTATTCTTAGGATGACTGGGAAATGGAATATATTAAAATGTGGTTGGTTGGGGCAGTTTGGTGGAAGGCTCCTTTCAAATACGCACACACAAGAAGATGAACACATACACAAATGACGTATACACACACACTCATGTACGCATGAGAAGCTTAAGCTCATCCCACTCAGCCAGTGTGAATCACTGACTTAGAAGTATGAGCCAAATATAAATAGCATTCAGAAACTGAACACAGATACTAATTAAATAGTCCCATGGTTCAGTTATATAAAATAAAAATCTTATTCAGTGATTTTTCTCAAAAATTGGCACGAAATTGATTATATTTTATTCCACAAGATATTTATGATCATTTCATTTTTCTGATCTGCTTCCTGGCACCAAGAGGTGGTGGAAGGCATCGCCTTCTAATGACTGTCGGCTACAACCCACTTTGAGATAGCTGTCAGTAGGCAAATTTGTAAACAGAAGAAAAGAATCAGCCCAGTTAAGCAATGGCAGAGTGTCTGACTAGTGATATCAGTATCTCAAGATGGGAATGACAGATTCCTCTGTGACATTTCATGTTCATATATTTGTAACACATGAGGGAATCAATAGAACTAACTGAAATCTCTTCACCTCCAAAGCATAAGCATAATCCCTCTCTGGAGTAGATAGCCTTTTGTTTAGCAAAACACCTTGACAGGCCACTAGGGTTTCAATGCTGAGGTCCCCAGGGCTTGGTTTGGAAAAGGACAATGAAACTAAGATCAATCTTTCTTGTCCTATATTAGACAATGAAAGGAGTGAAAGGAGTGATTTGGAGCATCCAGAAGTGGAAGAGAGCCTTAACAGAAATATTTGGAAAATCAGAACTACTAACTTGAAGGCCAGAGAAAGAGTGAGGCCTGTGTACCAGGTAACACACAGGATGTTCTCTACAGCCAAATTTTTGGTTGTTGCCTAGTTGCTCAGTCATGTCTGACTCTTTGGGACCCCATGCACTGTAGCCTGCCAGGCTCCTCTGTCCGTGGGATTTTCCAGGTAAGAATACTGGAGTGGATTGCCATTTCCTCCTCCAGGGGATCTTCCAGACCCAAGGATTGAATCTGTGTCTCCTGCATCTCCTGCATTTCAGGCAGATTTTTAACCCACTGAGCCATCTGGGAAGCCCATTATTTAGGCTAGAGAATGTTAAACGTTGGTGAGTTTGGAGGCAGACATGGGGAGAATGGAAGAAATGAACATTTGAGTAAAATATACACTGGGGCTTCCCTGGTGGTTTAGTGGTAAAAAATCTGCCTCCAATACAAGAGACCTGGGTTCAAACCCCAGGTTGGGAAGATCCCCTGGAGAAGGAAATGGTAACCCACTCCAGTATTCTTACCTGGAAAAGTTTATGAACAGATGAGCCTGATGGGCTACAGTCCATAGGGTCGCAAAGAATCAGACACAATGGAGCAACTAACACTTTTACTTTCAAAACATACACTATAATTACCAGCAATATTTCACTATAGTAATCTACTCCCATAAAATTACCTCTTCCATTCTCCATCTCTTTGATCATCAGCAAAAACAAATATTAAGTTTTCATGTATATTTGAATTGTCTAGATCCATTAAAGCAAAATCAAAGTCTTTGAAGACCCCATCTGGGTAGTAGCTTGATTCTGGAATTTTGTTTTGCATGAATATGTAGATTACAAATGGGTTTCTTTAATTACCACCTGTATCACTTTTCAAATGGTTACACAAAAATCATCATATTTAAAATTATACCAGGCTATTACTTCTATCTAGGTAAATAAACCTGGTCTCTAAATCTAACAGCTTAACCTAATATTTGAAATTATTTTTTAAATGCACATTTAGGTATCTGATGTTATTCTCATGAAATGTTTCATCAAAAGGAAAGATAAAACCAAAGACATACCAATCTAGCAGCAGTGACAGATATTAGAAAGGCATATAGAAAATCTCTTTCATTGCAAACACTCTGAATGACATCCAAATCAAGATAAATATCAGATGGGTCTGAATTTTTTTTAAAGGTCTGAAATTCATTAAGTGAACAGGAATGTTTTCTTGCAGTGGATAAAAAGAGAGAAAAGAGGGAAATATAGAACAATGAGGATAAAGAATAATCTAAACATATAGGCTAGAAATTCTTGGGCTCAGTATTTTATTACAAGCAAAATTAATTTTTATGCCTACTTAATAGAAATATTAATTGAGAAATCTCTCCAGCAATAAGTTATAGATAACTCTCAATTACTCATATTCACATAGTGGCTCAAAGGTGTGAAAATGTTGAGATTGTTTATATCTGACTCATATTAATTTCCAATTAAAACTTTGCTTGGCCAATCTAAACCTACTTCAAGGTATATTCAAGGTATATTCCTTGACTATACCTCATCCAGTGGTCATGTATGGATGTGAGAGTTGGACTGTGAAGAAAGATGAGCCCCGAAGAATTGGTGCTTTTGAACTGTGGTGTTGGAGAAGACTCTTGAGAGTCCCTTGGACTGCAAGGAGATCCAATCAGTCCATTCTAAAGGAGATCAGTCCTGGGTGTTCTTTGGAAGGAATGATGCTAAAGCTGAACAGTACTTTGGCCACCTGATGCGAAGAGCTGACTCATTGGAAAAGACTCTGATGCTGGGAGGGATAGGGGGCAGGAGGAGAAGGGGACGACAAAGGATGAGATGGCTGGATGGCATCACCGACTCAATGGATGTGAGTTTGAGTAAACTCCAGAAGTTGGTGATGGACAGGGGGATCGCAAAGAGTCGGACACGACTGAACGACTGAACCGAAGGATTAACGATTGTTTGGTGTATTTTGTATGGGTGGCAGATTAAAGAACCTGTAAAAGGCTGAGAAGGTTCTATTAGAAAGGAAAAGCACATCTGACTTTAAGTACATTTTAATTGAAGTATAAAGAGGAGAAGGGGGTAACAGAGGATGAGATGGTTTGATGGCATCATCAACTTAACAGACATGAGTTTGAACAAACTCTGGGAGATAGTGAAGAACAGGGAAGCCTGGTGTGTTGCAGTCCATGGGGTCGCAAAGAGTCAGACACAACTTAGCAACTGAACAACAACAATATTTAAAAGTTCCCCAATCATAAATGTACAGCCTCATGTGCCGGGAGCCGGCATATTTCATATTGAGTGCATATTGCATATTGAGTGCAGCACTTTCCACAGCATCATCTTTCAGGATCTGGAATAGCTCAACTGGAATTCTATCACTGCCGGTAGCCAGTGTGAGGAGCTCCGCCCATGACAAAGGTCATGAGGAAGGAGGCTCGGCACACGCAAAGGCGGGATCGAGCCTCAGGAGTCCCCCTGGAAATTCACGAGCATTTACACCCAAAACCAGAGTCTGCCTACTTTCTGCTTTGTGCTTTCACCTACACCTCTGACTTTACGGGGGGCTGTCCCCCACTAGCTCTCTGAAAAAAGAGTTAGATTACAGCTCCAGTTAATAATTCCTGGGTGTGACAGTGTTTCAACCTACAAACTCCTTTGGAAATCCTCTAGCCTGCCTGAATAGGTTTTTCCAGCCACATGTGATTGTTCAGAGCCTCCCAACTGTGAGAGGCAGGAGATGTTCTACACTGTCTAAACACAGATTCTTTTGAGTAGTTAAAAGGTTGATTAGAAATTGTATTGGTGAAGGGATTTTCACTTGTTGGGCCAATGTTTGCTGCTAAGTTTCCATATCCCTTACCTACTGTGTCCCTGGCAGTGTATTGATTAATATAATTGGTGTAAATAGTAGCTTTAATGTTTGTAACCTGGGACCCTTGAGTTAATTCTTTTTCTTGTTATAGCCCACCACACCTTTGCTCTGTAGGAATGCAACTTTATCTAATGCTTTTGGAGGGTAGCTCCTGACCAATCACCTTTAGAGAAAAATAAGTTTTCTGAAGAAAGGGTCTTAAAATGTTAACAGGCCTCCAGGCCAGAAGATGATGCAAATCACCTAAGCTTTTGCATATGATAAGTTTGCAGAAAGAAAGCCTGGCTTGCTGCATGACTCTACCCCTTCCCCCATTATCCTCTATGCATAACTTAAGGTATAAAAGCTACTTTGGAAAATAAAGTGCGGGCCTTGTTCACCGAAACTTGGTCTCCCCATGTCGTTCTTTCTCTTACCTTCTGGCTAAATTATTCAGCCTCTTTTCTACACTGAATTTCCTCACTGAGCTATCCTCATTCTATTACTCTTTATATCCTTAATTAACGTTTAATTAAGCAGTTGTTTCCTGATCTTCGCCTACGCCATCTCTCCTTCGAATACCCTGGATCAGCCGGGGCTGGTCCCCGGCACTCATGAATGTTCACTGCTGCTACTGCTACTGCTAAGTCACCTCAGTCGTGTCTGACTCTGTGCGACCCCATAGACGGAAGCCCACCAGGCTCCCCTGTCCCTGGGATCCTCCAGGCAAGAACACTGGAGTGGGTTGCCATTTCCTTCTCCAATGCATGAAAGTGAAAAGTGAAAGTGAAGTCGCTCAGTCGTGTCCGACTCTTCGAGACCTCATGGACTGCAGCCTACCAGGCTCCTCCGTCCATGGGATTTTCCAGGCAAGAGTACTGGAGTGGGGTGCCAAGCAATACAATTCTTAATGTTAACCCAGATCAACATACAGCATATTCCTTGTACCTTACTGTTATCTTATTATTGTTGTTGTTTAATAACTAAGTTGTATCCAACTCTTATGCAACACCAAGGACTGCAGACTGCCAGACTCATCTGTCCATGGAATTTCACAGGCAAGAATATTGGAGTGGGCTGCCATTTCCTTCTCCATGGGATCTTCCCAACCCAGGGATCAAACCTGCATCTGGAGATTCTGCCATCCAACATTGGCAGAAGGATTCTTTACCACTGAGCCACCAGGGAAGCTTATCTTATCTCTTGGTTTGTCCCTTTCCCTATTCCTTAAGGTAACCATCATTCTAACTCCAAACACCACACAACATTTTTCACCTTGTTTTTGAACTTCATGTAAATGGAACCTCACAGTGTCTGGTTCCTTTCATTCAGTATTGTTTGTGAGACTCACCTATACTATTGCTTGTATTAGTAGTTATAGCACCCTCAGTTGAATTGTTGTACAGTGTTACTATATCACCATTTATTCATCTTTTCCAAGATTTATGGGCATTTGGGTAGTTTTGTCATTGTGCCACATTATAACATTGTAAACAATCTAGTTCATGTCTTTTGTGAAACTGATTTACATATGTCTTTTGGGCATGTGACCACAGCGCTAAGCGCGGCCGAGAGGAGCTACCCCACGTCCGAGGTCAGGGGCAGAAGCCGGGAGGACCCCATGCCTGAACGGCGGTGGCCGGGAGGAGTTACACCACGTCCGAGGTCAGGGGTAGTGGCGGAGAGTACCAGACTGCGACGGCGCAGGAACCGCCGAGAGGAGCTGCCCCACATCCGAGGTCAGGGAGGGAGGCCGAGAGGAGATGCCCAGCGTCGGAAGTCAGGGGCGGCGACGAGAGGAGTTATCCCACGGCCCTAAGCCCGAAGCCAGGAGCAGTGGCCCAGAGGACCAACCCCACATCCAAGGAGCCGAGGCTGCGCAGGTGCAGGAGGGCCTAGAGGAGCTATCCCACTTTGAAGGTCAGGAGGGGCGGGGGTGAGGAGATACCCGTCGTCCAAGGTAAGGAGCAATGGCTGTGCTTTGCTGGAGCAGCTGTGAAGAGATACCCCATGCCCAAGGTCAGAGAAACCCAGGTAAGACAGTAGGTGTTGCAAGAGGGCATCAGAGGGCAAACACACTGAAACCATACTCACAGAAAACTAGTCAATCTAATCACACTAGGACCACAGCCTTGTCTAACTCAATGAAACTAAGCCATGCCCATGGGGTAACCCAAGATGGACGGGTCATGGTGGAGAGATCTGACAGAATGTGGTCCACTGGAGAAGGGAATGGCAAACCACTTCAGTATTCTTGCCTTGAGAATCCCATGAACAGTATGAAAAGGCAAAACGATAGGATACTGAAAGAGAAACTCCCCAGGTCAGTAGGTGCCCAGTATGCTACTGGAGATCAGTGGAGAAATAACTCCAGAAAGAATGAAGGGATGGAGCCAAAGCAAAAACAATACCCAGCTGTGGATGTGACTGGTGATAGAACCAAGGTCCGATGCTGTAAAGAGCAATATTGCATAGGAACCTGGAATATCAGGTCCATGAATCAAGGCAAATTGGAAGTGGTCGAACAAGAGATGGCAAGAGTGAATGTCGACATTCTAGGAATAAGTGAACTGAAATGGACTGCAATGGGTGAATTTAACTCAGATGACCATTATATCTACTACTGCGGACCGGAATCCCTCAAAAGAAATGGAGTAGCCATCATGGTCAACAAAAGAGTCTGAAATGCAGTACTTGGATGCAATCTCAAAAATGACATAATGATCTCTGTTCGTTTCCAAGTCAAACCATTCAATATCACAGTAATCCAAGTCTATGCCCCAACCAGTAATGCTAAAGAAGCTGAAGTTGAACAGTTGTATGAAGACCTACAAGACCTTTGAGAACTAACACCCAAAAAAGATGCCCTTTTCATTATAGGGGACTGGAATGCAAAAGTAGGAAGTCGAGAAACACCTAGAGTAACAGGCAAATTTGGCCTTGGAATATGGAATGAAGCAGGGCAAAGACTAATAGAGTTTTGCCAAGAAAATGCACTGGTCATAACAAACACCCTCTTCCAACAACACAAGAGAAAACTCTACACATGGATATTGTTGGGGATTTTCTCCCCGGGACTTGGAAGCGATGAACCTGGAAGAAGGACACTTGGACAGTCTCTTGCAAGGACTGACAAGTTTATTTCTGCAGTCAAGCTTTTTTATAGAAGCAGGAACAAAGAGCTTAAAGTATACGGTCAGCAGAGCGCATACAGAGTTAACACATAATCAGTAAAAACATTTCAAGGACAGCATGCTCTAAATGACTCATGGGCTTATCTCACAACCCGCTTTCACAAGTAACATCCCTATTAACTCTTGGCGCTGAGCATAACCAAAGGAAGGAGATGTTTTTCTGTCCACAGTGCAAAGCCGGGTATTTCTGGCCCTTCGCCATTTTCCCAAGGACTTTCTCCTTTTACGGCTATTTTGCACTACGCTTCCCAACAGATATCACCAGATGGTCAACACCAAAATCAGATTGATTATATTCTTTGCAGCCAAAGATGGAGACGCTCTATACAGTCAGCAAAAACCAGGAGCTGACTGTGGCTCAGACCATGAACTCCTTATTGCCAAATTCAGACTTAAATTGAAGACAGTAGGGAAAACCACTAGACCATTCAGGTATGACCTAAATCAAATCCCTTATGATTATACAGTGGAAGTAGAAATAGATTTAAGGGCCTAGATCTGATAGAGTGCCTGATGAACTATGGAATGAAGTTCGTGACATTGTACAGGAGACAGGGATCAAGACCATTCCCACGGAAAAGAAATGCAAAAAAGCAAAATGGCTCTCTGGGGAGGTCTTACAAATAGCTGTGAAAAGAAGAGAAGTGAAAAGCAAAGGAGAAAAGGAAAGATATAAAAATCTGAATGCAGAGTTCCAAAGAATAGCAAGAAGAGATAAGAAAGCCTTCTTCAGCGATCAATGCAAAGAAATAGAGGAAAACAACAGAATGGGAAAGACTAGAGATCTCTTCAAGAAAATCAGAGATACCAAAGGAATATTTCATGCAAAGATGGGCTCGATAAAGGACAGAAATGGTATGGACCTAAGAGAAGCAGAAGATATTAAGAAGAAGTGGCAAGAATACACAGAAGAACTGTACAAAAAAGATCTTCATGACCCAGATAATCACGATGGTGTGATCACTCACCTAGAGCCAGACATCCTGGAATGTGAAGTCAAGTGGGCCTTAGAAAGCATCACTATGAACAAAGCTAGTGGAGGTGATGGAATTCCAGTTGAGCTATTTCAAATCCTGAAAGATGATGCTGTGAAAGTGCTGCCCTCAATATGCCAGCAAATTTGGAAAACTCATCAGTGGCCACAGGACTGGAAAAGGGCAGTTTTCATTCCAATCCCAAAGAAAGGCAATGCCAAAAAATGCTCAAACTACCGCACTCATCTCACATGCTAGTAAAGTAATGCTCAAAATTCTCCAAGCCAGGTTTCAGCAATATGTGAACTGTGAACTTCCTGATGTTCAAGCTGGTTTTAGAAAAGGCAGAGGAACCAGAGACCAAATTGCCAACATCTGCTGGTCATGGAAAAAGCAAGAGAGTTCCAGAAAAACATCTATTTCTGCTTTATTGACTATGCCAAAGCCTTTGACTGTGTGGATCACAATAAACTGTGGAAAATTCTGAAAAAGATGGAAATACCAGACCACCTGACCTGCCTCTTGAGAAACCTATATGCAGGTCAGGAAGCAACAGTTAGAACTGGACATGGAATAATAGACTGGTTCCAAATAGGAAAAGGAGTACATCAAGGCTGTATATTGTCATCCTGTTTATTTAACTTATATGCAGAGTACATCATGAGAAACACTGGACTGGAAGAAACACAAGCTGGAATTAAGATTGCCGGGAGAAATATCAATAACCTCAGATATGCAGATGACACCACCCTTATGGCAGAAAGTGAAGAGGAACTAAAAAGCCTCTTGATGAAAGTGAAAGTGGAGAGTGAAAAAGTTGGCTTAAAGCTCAACATTCAGAAAACGAAGATCATGGCATCCGGTCCCATCACTTCATGGGAAATAGATGGGGAAACAGTGGAAACAGTGTCAGACTTTATTTTTTGGGGCTCCAAAATCACTGCAGATGGTGATTGCAGCCATGAAATTAAAAGACACTTACTCCTTGGAAGGAAAGTTATGACCAACCTAGACAGCATATTGAAAAGTAGGGACATTACTTTGCCAACAAAGGTTCGTCTAGTCAAGGCTATGGTTTTTCCTGTGGTCATGTATGGATGTGAGAGTTGGACTGTGAAGAAGGCTGAGTGCCGAAGAATTGATGCTTTTGAACTGTGGTGTTGGAGAAGACTCTTGAGAGTCCCTTGGTCTGCAAGGAGATCCAACCAGTCCATTCTGAAGGAGATCAGCCCTGGGATTTCTTTGGAAGGAATGATGCTAAAGCTGAAACTCCAGTACTTTGGCCACCTCGTGTGAAGAGTTGACTCATTGGAAAAGACTCTGATGCTTGGAGGGATTGGGAGCAAGAGGAGAAGGGGACGACAGAGGATGAGATGGCTGGATGGCATCACTGACTCGATGGACGTGAGTCTGAGTGAACTCCAGGAGTTGGTGTTGGACAGGGAGGCCTGGCGTGCTGTGATTCATGGGGTCGCAAAGAGTCAGACACGACTGAGCAACTTTTCTGATCTTTGGGCATGTGCCTAGGACTAGAATTATTTCGATCATATATTCAGCTTTAGAAAATATTAACACAGAATTTTCCAAAAGGGTCAGGCCACTTTACATTTTCACTGCCAGCATATGGCAATTCTGAATACACCATATCCTTGTTAATATTTATAGTCAGGGATGGATTTTTTTCTTTGTTGGTTGATTGGTTTGGTTTTTAATTGAGTCATTGTGCTGGGTGTAAAGTGATGTGTCATTGTGCTTTTATTCTTCATTTTTCTGAAAGTTAATGAGTAAGGCTGGTGTTTTGGACATCATCATTTTTGAAGTACTTATTCAAGTCTTTCATCCACTATTCTATTGTACTCATCTCATACTTGTTGAGGTACAGATGCTCAGTATGTATTTTCTTTAGGTCCTTTGTTGAATGCATTCATTGCAAATATCTACTTTCAGTTTATGGCATCTTCTCTCTATCCTCAAAATCTTATATTTTAATTGCTATTTTAATGCTACATGGATAACCAAGAATTTATTTTTCCAAGCAAATAGAGGTAGACGATGAATGGGAAATATGGCCCTTCCCCATTGAGAAGACTAAAATACATAGCTTAGTAGATTTGTTAGAAACTATAATATACCAATTAATTTAACTGTTTCTCAGTTTTCTCATGCTATGGGAATAAGTATTTGTTTTACATAAAATCTTCCATATGTTAAGCTGCTTTGGATAGCAAAAGATAAAGGAATAAAAGGAATCCATATTGAAAAAGAAGAAGTAAAACTCTCACTGTTTGCAGATGACATGAGCCTCTACATAGAAAACCCTAAAGACACCACCAGAAAATTACTAGAGCTAATCAAAGAATATAGTAAAGTTGTAGGATATAAAATTAACACACAGAAATCCCTTGCATTCCTATACACTAATAATGAGAAAATAGAAAGAGAAATTAAGGATAAAATTCCATTCACCATTGCAACGAAAAGAACACAATAATTAGGAATAAATCTACCTTAATGCAGAAAACCACTAGACCATTCAGGTATGACCTAAATCAAATCCCTTATGATTATACAGTAGAAGTGAGAAATAGACTTAAGGGACTAGATCTGATAGAGTGCCTGATGAACTATGGATGGAGGTTCGTGACATTGTACAGGAGACAGGGATCAATACTATTACAAGAAAAAGAAATGCAAAAAAGCAAAACGGCTGTCTGAGGAGACCGTACAAATAGCTGTGGAAAGAAGAGAAGCGAAAAGCAAAGGAGAAAAGGAAGGCTATAAGCATCTGAATGCGAAGTTCCAAAGAATAGCAAGAAGAGATAAGAAAGCCTTCCTCAGTGATCAATGCAAAGAAATAGAGGAAAACAATAGAATGGGAAAGACTAGAGATTGCTTCAAGAAAATTAGAGATAACAAGGGAACATTTCATGCAAAGACGGGCTCAATAAAGGACAGAAATGTATGGACCTAACAAAAGCAGAAGATATTATGATAAGGTGGCAAGAATACACAGAAGAACTGTAAAAAAAAGATCTTCATGAACAAGGTAATCACAATGGTGTGATCACTGACCTAGAGCCAGACATCCTGGAATGCAAAGTCAAGTGGACCTTAGGAAGCATCACTACAAACAAAGCTAGTGGAGGTGATGGAATTCCAGTTGAGCTATTTCAAATCCTAAAAGATGATGCTGTGAAAGTGCTGCCCTCAATATGCCAGCAAATTTGGATAACTCAGCAGTGGCCACAAGACTGGTAAAGGTCAGCTTTCATTCCAATCCCAAAGAAAGGGAATGCCAAAGAATGCTCAAACTGCCACACAATTGCACTCACCTCACACGCTAGTAAAGTAATGCTCAAAATTCTCCAAGCCAGGCTTCAGCAATATGTGAACCGTGAACTTCGTGAGGTTCAAGCTGGTTTTAGAAAAGGCAGAGGAACCAGAGATCAAATTACCAACATTCGCTGGATCATCGAAAAAGCAAGAGAGTTCCAGAAAAACATCTATTTCTGCTTTATTGACTATGCAAAAGCCTTTGACTGTGTGGATTACAATAAACTGTGGAAAATTCTGAAAAAGATGGGAATACCAGACCACCTGACCTGCCTCTTGAGTATGCAGGTCAGGAAGCAACAGAACTGGACATGGAACAATAGACTGGTTCCAAATAGGAAAAGGAGTACGTCAAGGCTGTATATTGTCACCCTGCTTATTTAACTTATATGCAGAGTACATCATGAGAAATGCTGGGCTGGAAGAAGCACAAGCTGGAATCAAGATTACTGGGAGAAATATCAATAACCTCAGATATGCAGATGACACCACCCTTATGGCAGAAAGTGAAGAACTAAAGAGCCTCTTGATGAAAGTGAAAGTGGAGAGTGAAAAAGTTGGCTTAAAGCTCAACATTCAGAAAACTAAGATCATGGCATCCAGTCCCATCACTTCATGGCAAACAGATGGGGAAACAGTGGGAACAGTGCCTGACTTTATTTTCTGGGGCTCCAAAATCACTGCAGATGTTGATTGCAGCCATGAAATTAAAAGACGCTTACTCCTTGGAAGGAAAATTATGACCAACCTAGACAGCATATTGAAAAGCAGAGACATTACTTTGCCAACAAAGGTCCATCTAGTCAAGGCTATAGTATTGGTATTTCCAGTGGTCATCTATGGATGTGAGAGTTGGACTATAAAGAAAGCTGAGCACGGAAGAATTGATGCTGTTGAACAATGGTGTTGGAGAAGACTCTTGAGAGTCCCTTGGACTGCAAGGAGATCCAACCAGTCCATCCTAAAGGAGCTCAGTCCTGGGTGTTCATTGGAAGGATTGATGTTGAAGCCAAAACTCCAATACTTTGGCCACCTGATGCGAAGAGCTGACTCATTGGAAAAGACCCTGATGCTGGGAAAGATTGAAGGTGGAGGAAAAGGGGACGACAGAGAATGAGATGGTTGGATGGTATCACTGACTCAATGGACATGGGTTTGGGTGGACTCCAGGAGTTGGTGATGGACAGGGAGGCCTGGCGTGCTGCAGTTCATGGGGTTGCAAAGAGTCGGACACAACTGAGTGACTGAACTGAACTGAAAGACACAAAAGACCTATATATAGAGAACTAGAAAACACTGATTAAAGAAATCAAAGATGACACAAATAGATGGAGAATATACCGTGCTCATGGATCAGAAGGATCAAAATAGTGAAAATGAGTATACTATAGATTCAATGCAATCTGTAGATTCAATGCAATCCCTATCAAGCTACCAACGTTATTCTTCAGAGAACTAGAACAAATAATTTCACAGTTTATATGGAAATACAAAAAATCTTGAATAACCGAACCAATCCTGAGAAAGAAAAATGGAACTGGAGGAATCAACCTGCCTGATTTTAGACTATACTACAAAGCTACAGTCATCAAGACAGTATGATACTGGCACAAAGACAGAAATACAGATCAATGGAACAAAATAGAAACCCCAGAGACAAATCCACGCACCTATGGACACCTTATCTTTAACAAAGCAGGCAAGAATATACAATGGAGAAAAGACAATCTCTTTAACAAGTGGTGCTGGGAAAACTGGTCAACCACAAGTAAAAGAATGAAACTAGAACAGTTTCTAACAACATACACAAAAATAAACTCAAAATAGATTAAAGATCTAAATGTAAGACCAGAAACTATAAAACTCCTAGAGGAAAACATAGGCAAAACACTCTCTGACATATATCACAGCAGGATCCTCTATGACCCCCACCTCCCAGAGTAATGTAAATAAAAGCAAAAATAAATAAATGGGACCTAATTAAACTTAAAAGCTTTTTCACAATGAAGGAAACTATAAGCAAGATGAAAAGACAGCCTTCAGAATGGGGGAAAATAATAGCAAATGAAGCAACTGACAAAGAATTAATCTCGAAAATATATAAACAGTTCATACAGCTCAATTCCAGAAAAATAAATGACCCAAGCAAAAAATGAGCCAAAGAACAGCCATTTCTCCAAAGAAGACATACAGATGGCTAACAAATACATGAAAAGATGCTCAACATCACTCATTATCAGAGAAATGCAAATCAAAACCACATCTCACGCCAGTCAGAATGGCTGCTATCCAAAAGTCTACAAACAATAAATGCTGGAGAGAGTGCAGAGAAAAGGGAACCCTCTTACACTGTTGGTGAGAATGCAAACTAGTACAGCTACTATGGAGAACAGTGTGAAGATTCCTTAAAAAACTGGAAATAGAACTGCCATATGACTTAGCAATCCCACTGCTGGGCATACACACTGAGGAAACCAGAACTGAAAGAGACATGTGTACCCCAGTGTTCATCACAGCACTGTTTACAATAGCTACGACATGGAAGCAACCTAGATGTCCATCAGCACATGAATGGATAAGAAAGCTGTGGTACATATACATAATGGAATATTACTCAGCTATTAAAAAGAATGCATTTGAATCAGTTCTAATGAGGTGGAAACTGGAGCCTATTATACAGAATGAAGTAAGTCAGAAAGAAAAACACCAATACAGTTTACTAACACATATATATGGAATTTAGAAAGATGGTAATGATGACCCTATATGTGAGACAGCAAAATAGACACAGATGTAAAGAACAGACTTTTGGACTCTGTGGGAGAAGGCAAGGGTGGGATGATTTGAGAGAATAGCATTGAAACATGTGTATTACTATATGTGAAATGGATCGCCAGTCCAGGTTCAATGCATGAGTCAGGGCACTCTGGGCCAGGGCACTGGGACAACGCTGAGGGATGGGATGGGGACGGAGGTGGGAGGTGAGTTCAGGATGGGGGTCACATGTATACCCATGGCTGATTCATGTGAATATATGCCAAAAACCACTACAATATTATAAATTTATTAGCCTCCAATTAAAATAAATTAATTTTTAAAAAAGGAAAAAGGGAATGGGGGAGAGTAATAAGTGTTAATTTGTGAAGTAAAGTAGTTTTACTTGTCAAAATACACTAGAGTTGGTCTTTTAAGCAGATTCACCTTGACATGTCTTTCTATAGAACTAATCTTTGTAAAGTGCTACAGTAGTAGAAACTGTGTTAAAATGCACTGGAGAAACAATTATCCTCAACATATGATGGCAGTATATAGACAAAAGAGAAAGAATTCAGTGAATAATCTGAGAAAGTCAACCAACCTTCACATTCTTTCAGGAACAAATCATGTCTGGTGAATATTTGATTAACCACACTGTCAGCAACATCAATTTCAAAAGCAAAATATGCAAAGAAAATATGGCGACACAGTTTATGTGCAGTTTAGTAGAACGATGTGGTATTTAACAGGGGAGAGAAGGATGACTTTGACTTCAGGCAGACTTGAGTTTAAATCTCAAAAAATCACTTACTAGCTAGAAAATCTAGGAAAAATTATTTAACTTCCTTAACCTCATTTTTCTTATCCTAAATGGGATTAATATCTTATCATTGTATGAGAATTCAAAATAATTAGCTGATAGTTCCTGACACATACTGGAGACCCAATAATGGTAACAAAGTCATACAACATTTTCCAAAGGAAAGATACAGCCTTTTGACGGACTATGATTGTGATCATATAAAAAAACTATTTAAATGATCAATAAAATGGATTAGCTATTTTATTATTGGGGAACATTTCCCTATAGGGTAAGTTTATAACATTTTAACTAGTTACTCAACATTTTACCATTTTTGAACTGAGGACCACTTGTTGTAGAGGTAGAAACGGTTGATTTAACCAGAAAATTTTGGTACAACTAGAGAATATTCATTCTGATCACTCCAAAGAACAATCATTTAATTAGATTAATTAAATCTACCTTCCTTGACTACTGTCCTTTAAACTAAGCTTGAACTTAATTACTTAGATTTCAGAGGCTACTTTCTAATGGTAGTGGTTTAGTCACTAAGTCCTGTCTGACTCTTGCAACCCCTCAGACAGTGTCTGCCAGACTCCTCTGTCCATGGGATTTCCCAGACAAGAATACTGGATTGCGTTGCCATTTTTTTCTCCAGAGGATCTCCCTGACCCAGGATCAACCCACATCTCCTGCCTTTCAGGCAGATTCTTCTCCATTGAGTCACCAGGGAGTTTCTGTGGATATTAACCAACTCCATCTCTCGCAAGCCTCAGGACCAGCACGCATCCCACTTCTCCACAAACTCTTACCACGTTTGGTAACAGGTAGTTGTCCTATTCAGCAATTTGTCTTCCTCTTAAAATACTATTTTGCAAATTTTTATCAGTGAATTTGTGTCATTTCCATACCACCAAACAATTCTCAAGGGCAAGACATGTCTATGCCAAGGCTGTGGAAAGCTATGTTACTATTCACATTTACTTAGTTTCTCTTCCTGTAGGAGGATTATACTCCCTGCCCCATTGAACTCAGATGGGAGCGTGCAACTTGCTCGGGCAAATAAAATGTGAAGTGTCATGTATCGCTTCTGGGATGAAACTGTAAGAGCACATCCTCTTTCCCTCACCCCTGAGGTGGTAGAAGCGTGTGTCAGGTTGGTGCTTCCATCAGTCTGGGTCCCTGGGTGACTATTGAGCTGAATGTGGAGCATGACTAGGAAGTAAACTCTGTTGTTGTAACCTACGAATATTATAAATTGCTTGTTTCCACAGCATAACCTCTCCCATCCTGACTGATAGAATTCACAAGGCAAAAAGAAACACCTGGCCTGACATAAAACTATGCTCTGTAAAATATCAGGGTTTGTAAAGGAGATAATCAAATACAAGAGAGTCTAGAGTTCAGTAAGGAACAGAAAGAAACTGATCTCAACCATCACTGATAAAGGTGCTGTAGCTCTCAGTCTCCTTAATAATGACCACCTTCTTAACAAGAAATATTCTACAAATCAGTGGAGGGAATATTTTTAAAGGAAAATTATACATGAAGTGAAAATTTTAGAAGATATCTGTGATCATCACTTTATCCAGAAAGTGTTTTTAACAAAGTTGACGAAGTTTTTTGAAACTTTAGAAATAGCTTTCTTTAGAGTGATGATGCAGTCCATGAGGTTGAAACAGTCAGACACGACTTAGTGACTAAACCACACCACACCACAGAGTGATGATGAGATGATAATAATAAACAAAGCAACTAATATTTACTTTGCAAGTTAAAATTAAGTATTGCCAATCGCTATAGCAAATAATGATCCTGACAATGAAAAACAATCATTTACTAAAAACAGTGTTAAGAATCTTTCTCTAGTGCAATCTAGGCAATACACACACCAAAACAAACTATAGAATTGATATAAATTGCTTTGGAGAATTATAAATGAAACATAACACATTCTTCTGAAAACAAGTTCTTTTTAATTTACATTAAAATTACCATGATCAACAGTGCTCTACTGCATACAAATCACTCACCAGGACAATAATAAATCAGGCATTTTTACTTCTAGGAAATAACTTTGTCAGTGACTATAGCTCAGAGTAGACCATAATTATTCAGAGAAAAAGTTCTTTCGGTGAATTTGGTCCAGTTTCTGCAGACAGACAAAATGTTTTCCCTCTGTCTTGAAGGGGTTGTGGCCAAGTTCTGTCAATCCAGCTTAAACCAGGAATGCATTCCAGAAATAAAGAGTACCATAATAAAAAATTGAGATAGTAAAGTATAAAGAAGTAGGACACAAAAGATAACCAGGTTGGCAAAAGCGTGGGGAACTTGTATAAATTAACAGGGGAACAAAAACTAGAAAAATCTGTAGCAAAGGCTTATCATTTTCCTACAACATGAACTGTTCACATTTTCCTCAGAAACAGAATGTCCACCTCAAGTCAAGAGTGAATATCTCAGACTTCCTTACATTTAGGTGTGGCCATGTTTCTAAATTCTGGCCAATGATTCGTTGCTGGAAGTAATGTGAACAGCTTCCAGAAGTGTCCTTAAAGGGAGTAAGCAGACTTCTACAGAACAGAGGAGCAACAAAAGACAAGGAGCCTGGTTCCTTGACACTGTGGAAAGCCACATCATCTCAGAACTGCCTACGATTACATGAAAGAGAAATAAATCTCTTTTTAAGCCATTGTTATTTAGGGTCTTCTGTCACTTTCAACTGAGGCTGATCCTAAATAGTACATGTGATGGACTGCATTTTGTCCCTCAAAAAATCATATGGTGAAACCCTAATTCCCAAAATGATAGTATTTGGAATTAGGACCTACTGGAGAAAAATAAGGTTAAATGGAGTCATAAGGGTAGAATCCCAGTCCAACAGGACTGATGTCCTTAAAAGAAGACAAAGAGTCACTAGAGATACCTCTCTCGCTCTTTCTCTCTCTTGGGAGTCAGGTCATGTGCCGACATAGTGTGAAGGCAGCTGTCTGCAAGCCAGGAAGAGAGGGATCACTAGAAACCAACTCTGGAAGCACTGTAATCTTGGACTTCCCAGGCCTCAGAACTGTGAGCATATAAAACTCTATTGTAAAAGATACCTGGTCTATGGTGTTCTCTTGTGGCAGCCTGAAATAACTAAGCCAGTACAGATAGTATAGAACCACAATATCCAAGGATTTTCATGCCTTATTGTGGAATTCAGATGTTACAAAACAGAGGTATTGGGAAGCAAAGTTGAAAGTGATAAAGGTAGTGTATTCAGAAAATGAGTATAATAACAATGACGAAAGGAAAGGCTGAAATCAGTAAGAATGTCATGAAGTGATAAGACCTGTGTTATACGAAATTTCATATGAGAGGTGAGGAACTAAATGGGACTTGGAACAGTTCCTTTTTCAAATCCATGATAACTCTTCTCAAAATGTCAACTTCACGAGTTGTGACACTCTTCAATATAAAATCTGAAACAACTGAAGAATTCCAATTGAAATAGACAATTCAACAATAAGAACTGGAGAATTTAATGCCCCATCTACAATAATTGTCAGAACAAATAGGCAGAAAGTGAACAAGGAAATAGAAGACTTGGACAACACTGCAAACCAACAGGACCTAAATAGACATTTATAGAGCATAACACTCATTTTTTCTCGTATGCCAAACTATTTTATAACATTTTCTCTATTTATGGAAATTGTTCATTAATGTTCTTTGAGGGATGTCTGCCCATGAGTAAACTTTGACCAATAAAACTTTATGGATGTAGAGCTAGGAGAAAGTATTTCGATTGTGTTTGCCTACATAATCAATTTTCATTATATGGATTATTCACAGTTTTGTTTTCAGTGTGCCTGTCTGAGATATTCATTCTAGGGTTTGTGTCTTGCTGTCTAGTCATACGTATGACTAAAAAGACTCATTTTAATATTAGTTCAGATCAGACATAATGAGAAAGACAAAGCTGTGGTGAGTAAAAATAATTCTAAATCTCAGTATATGTGAAAACTGGTTTGCCTGCTGCTCAGAATTTACCATACTATTGATCTTTCCACTTGTGAGCAGAACTGAGCATCAAGGTACAATAATATCATCCTCCAAAAGAACCACAAATATATGTTTCATAGTGTGTTTTAAACATTCTAAAATATCAATTTAGATACTAGATACATTTTGGTATGCTTGACTTATTAATTTAATAAGTATTATATCATTCCTAATACTTGTATTATTTCTTCTAACAAGAAAACATCCATTAATTGCATCCAAAATATCAAATATTTACAAATTGCATCTTATTTAGTCCTCATACTAATACTATGAGGTACTATTATAGCCATTTTACAGACTAGAAATTCAAGTTCAAAAGAGTTAAGTGAACATCTTTCTATTAAGTGCTATTAATCACAGTTAATAGCACAGCTATTAACTGGCCAAGCCAGGAAGTTAAAACTAACTCCAACACTTTTTAATTGTCCCATGTAAGACATTCCACCTCAAATATACAAATAATAATTGTTGGATATAGAAATAACACCTTTTTATTTTTTATTTTAGAATGTGAAGTGAAACCAAGGATGATAATACTTAACCAGATAATTGAGTAGCTTGAAATATACTAATTCAAATGTAAAGGAGTTATTGCTCCAAATGATTCAAATTAGTCATCAAAATTCACTATTCAATAGTATTTCCAATTATTTAATTCTGCTTTACTTTGCCTACACGGACTAAGCCTAATTTACAAGTTAACACCTCTTGTTTAATGGTATACTTTTTTTAATGTATATTCAATGTATCCAACTCCTTGCTACCCTCTATGGATTATAGAGTCCATGGAATTCTCCAGGCCACAATACTGGAGTGGGTAGCCATTCCCTTCTCCAGGGGATCTTCACAACCCAGAGATTGAACCCAGGTCTCCCACATTTCAGGTGGATTCTTTACCAACTGAGCCACCAGGGAAGTCCCATTTGTGATTACAGGGAGTTGTAATTTTAATTATTTTATTTATATATTTATTTTGAGCTGCACTGGGTCTTCACTGCTGTGTGGGTTTCTCTAGTTGTGGCAAGCAGGGGCTATTCTCCAGTTGCAGTTCACGGGCTTCTCATTGTGGTAGCCTCTCTTATTGCAGAGCATGGACTCTAAAGCGCATGGGCTTCAGCAGTTACAGCACATGGACTCAGTAGTTGTAGCTCCTGGGCTCTAAAGCACAGGCTCTATAGTTGTGATACACAGGCTTAGGTGCTCCAGAGCATGTGAGATCTTCCCTGATCAGGGATCAAACTCACATCTCCTGCATTGGCAGGCAGATTCTTTACCACTGAGCCACCAGGGAAGCCCCAAAGAGTTGACTTTAGAAGTCAACTATAGAAGGGTTCAACTTCCCTTAGGCTTTTACTGCTCACAAATTAAGTCTGATGCTCCTCTTTTGAAGATTCAAGAAAAATACTCCCATTAATTATTTTAAAATAATCTCAAACTTTACGGTTATAAGAGTATCCCAAGTGTTTTATGCCTTTCAGTTCAGTTCAGTTGCTCAGTCGTGTCCAACTCTTTGCGACCCCATGGATCGCAGCACACCAGGCCTCCCTGTCCATCACCAACTCCCGGAGTTCACTCAAACTCACATCCATCGACTCGGTGGTGCCATCCAGCCATCTCATCCTCTGTCGTCCCCTTCTCCTCCTGCCCCCAATCCCTCCTAGCATCAGAGTCTTTTCCAATGAGTCAACGCTTCGCATGAGGTGGCCAAAGTATTGGAGTTTCAGCTTTAGCATCAGTCCTTCCAAAGAAATCCCAGGGCTGATCTTCTTCAGAATGGACTGGTTGGATCTCCTTGCAGTCCAAGGGACTCTCAAGAGTCTTCTCCAACACCACAGTTCAAAAGCATCAATTCTTCGGCACTCAGCCTTCTTCACAGTCCAACTCTCACATCCATACATGACCACAGGAAAAACCATAGCCTTGACTAGACGGACCTTTGTTGGCAAAGTAATGTCTCTGCTTTTCAATATGCTATCTAGGTTGGACATAGCTTTCCTTCCAAGGAGTAAGCGTCTTTTAATTTCATGGCTGCAGTCACCATCTGCAGTGATTTTGGAGCCCAAAAAAATAAAGTCTGACACGTTTCACTGTTTCCACTGTTTCCCAACCTATTTCCCATGAAGTGATGGGACCAGATGCCATGATCTTCATTTTCTGAATGTTGAGCTTTAAGCCAACTTTTTCACTCTCCACTTTCACTTTCATCAAGAGGCTTTTTAGTTCCTCTTCACTTTCTTTAAAAAGTACCAAAAACTCCAAAAAAAAAAAAGTTTTATATTGTGTTTATGTGCACTTTGTACCAAACATTCATTTTGATGCAGTTGACATGAAGATAAATGACTTCTATATTTGGTAGGCAAATAATATGTACCCAAATAATATCAACTAATTCCTTTCACTCTTACTGTTCTGAGAAACTAGGTGAGGCAGTAGAAACTATATCGTATTTCTATGAAATCGCATATAAGCTATTTCAATTGCTATGAAAATTCTCTCCATTGGCTGTTTATTTTTTACCTTATTTTCATAGATAATATATTTATATGTAGCATAACTATCCCTTTTTAATCAGGATAATCATCTCACAATTGGTGATCTGATAGTTACATTAACAAACTTTCAAACCTTTTTATTGTTTAATCTTTTATATTAATCCTTTAGTTCTCCTAAAATTTATTTTATTCCTCTTTTACAAGAAAATTTTGTATTATTTTCTTATTTGACTCTTCTGTTGGTTAGGATTCTTTAGCGACAAGAAACAGAATCCTCTTAGGCTAACTAAAACAGAAAAAGAATTTATTGAATGAGATAGTTCACAGAATTGCTGAGCTTTGAGCCTAAATTTCGAGGGATAATAAGGGATGTAATCGTGCCAGAGAACTGGTGAAAATCTGTCCCCAATCCACTTCTGCCACCAAGCCACCAGGCACCAGCCTAGAATTTACAGCCATCATTATGCTTCTAGCACTGATGCCACTTCTGCATCAGGAAATTTATCTCGAAACCAGCACCAGACACCAGAAAAACAGAAGCTCCATGCAATGTCTGTTTCCTCCAACCCAAGTCTTGTGTGCCTGCACGAGGCTATGTCTCCAGCTATGAGAGCACCTGAGAGTTTGAGTTCTGATTTTCTCATCAGGGGACAGGGCTCATAAGTGAAAAGTTTCCCCCAGATATGCAAAGGGAGGGAAATCGCATATGGAACAAATGGCTACAAGTTAATTTTAGCAAAACAATCCAATATTTCTTCCAAATTGTCATCCTTATTTTTTAATTATTAAAAATGTATCTAGGTTAAGAGCCCTATAGGGTATAAAGCAGGGAAATATGATTCAAATATTACAATTTGTCTGAGTCCAAAAATAAAAAGCATGGACTCTAGCCAACAGACTGCTACTGCTGCTGCTGCTAAGTCGCTTCAGTCGTGTCCAACTCTGCGCAACCCATAGACGGCAGCCCACCAGGCTCCCCATCCCTGGGATTCTCTAGGCAAGAACACTGAAGTGGGTTGCCATTTCCTTCTCCAATGCATGAAAGTGAAAAGTGAAAGGGAAGTCGCTCAGTGTCTGAATCTTCGCGACCCCATGGACCGCAGCCTACCAGGCTCCTCCATCCATAGGATTTTCCAGGCAAGAGTACTGGAGTGGGTTGCCATTGCCTTCTCTGAGCAACAGACTATTTGGGCTCAAATTTCAGCTTGACCTATTACTAGGTGTGTGACATAGGCAAGGTAACTGTCTCCATGACCTCATGTATAAAATGAAAATAGTTAAATACCTACCTCAAAAAGTTATCTTGAGCATCAAATGAGTTAATGGATATAAAATTTTTAAAAACAGTGCTAGACATGAAATAAACACTATGTGTCTCAGTGATTTTTTTTTTCAGTCTTCTTCCCCAAGGTATTCCTTGTCCTGCTTGAAATTTTTCCATTTACTTCTACCCTTAACTTCTGCCCTTAGCCAGTTTTCAGTCTAAGCTGTCAACTTCTGTTCTGTTTCACGACTCTGCACCTTAGACATTTGCTTGTGATGCGGAACTCTGTTAAATGCTACCTGAAATGATTTGTAAACTGTGGCTTGATTGTCCAGTCCAGTAGGACACATCAGCAGTGCATAGGTAAAAAATTATCTCCAAGAATCACAGACAGACATTTAAAAAAGTGATACCGAGCCTCTTTCCAAACTATATAAAAAGGTACCTTAAAATAACTGTGCTAATTAAGCATTTCACATGTGCTATATACTTCAAAGAGATCGTATCATCTAAGTTTTGAAATAGGATATTGAAGTTATTGTTTTGGAGGCAGGTATTACAAACCTCTTTTTAGACTGAAGGAAAATAAAACTCAGAGATTTTGACTTTTATGATTTGGGTATCCCATTACTGCTGTATCAAATTTCCACCAACTTATTCACTTTGTCGTTCAGTCGCTAAGTTGTGTCTGACTCTTTGCAACCCCATGGACTGCAGCACACCAGGCTTCCCTGTCCTTCACTACCTCCTGGAGTTTACTCAAACTCGTGTCCACTGAGTCGATGATGCCATCCGACCATCTCATCCTCTGTCATCCCCTTTTCCTTCTGCCCTCAATCTTTCCCAGCATCATGGTATTCCAATGAGTTGTTTCTTTGCATCAAGTGGCCAAAGTATTAAAGCTTCAGCATCAGTTCTTCCAGTAAATATTCAGGGTTGCTTTCCTTTAGGATTGACTGGTTTGATCTCCTTGCTGTCCAAGGGATTCCCAAGAGTCTTCTCCAGCACCATAATGCAAAAGCATCAATTCTTCAGCACTCAACCTCCTTTATGGTCCAACTCTTATTCACTTAAAAATAACCCAAATTTATTATCTTAGAGTGTTATAGGTCAGAAATCTGAAATGGATCACACCAAGCTAAAATTAAGGTGCTGACAAAATTACCTTCTTACTGGGGCCTCTTCTAAGAGCCTTGTTCCTTGATAAGCCTTTTTCAGCTTCTATAAGTACCCATTACACCAGAATTACAACCCCCTGCTTTCATCTTCAAAGCCAGCAACAACAGTTGAAGTCCTTCAAATGTGCCATTCCTCTATCTCACCTTATTTCCTCTTTCAGTTCTAAGGACACTTGTGATAGATTGGGTCCAACCAGACAAAGCAGGACAATCTCCCCATCTCAAAATCATCTGATTAACACCCTATCAGCAACTTTCATTCCCCTTTGCCATGTCAAGTAACACATTTCCAGATTGGAGGGATTACGACTTAGACATCTTTGGGAATATTCAACCTGCAACAGTTTCTCAGCATTTATTATTCCCTGGCTTTAACCTGGCTAGAGTTTCCTCTCTCTTTCTCCTCACACTTGTCTAGCCACAGAACTTCACAGCATTTAAACTTATCTTTATACAAAGGACCACTTGAAACTCTAAATTTGGTTCTAGCCAGATACAGTATAAAAATACCTTCAACAATTCTCTAGATCAGACAAAAAATTAATCCTGTTGTTGGCCATTCTCTCTTGATGATTCAGTGTCCCAGGACACTTGTACTTTCCTACAATCTCCATCTCCATCCTAATACCTGAGTTTTGCCCAACGCCTCTATGAGCTGGTCTATCCAGTTTTGGTCTTCTGTAACTCAACTTGTTTTATCACTACCTTTGACCAAAAATAACTATTCTCAAAATAACTACACTATAGGAAATACTACATCTTTCTTATAAACACCAAGTCTTTCTCAACTGTATACCCTCTTAATAGCTAATATACAGAGATTTGCATAGATTAGGCACTCAAAAAAAGTTTATTAAGTTAATGAAATATTTTTTAAATAAAATTAAGTTTAATATTTCTTTATCTCCTTGTTTGAAAGAGCTTAAAATCTTTACAATTTTTTTTAGGCCCAAATATTTGCATAAATTTCACGGCATGTCTCATGTATAGAGGAATGTATAGAAAAGAATTATTAGCAAATTTATGTAAATATTTAATATAAGGATAAATATTTAAATACATGTAAATATTTTAAGTATAAATAAATATAAGCATTCAAATATTAAGTATTTTTAAAATAAGATACCAGGTCTTACAAAACCTCTAATGCAAAACACAGGTGAAAGTTCACAAAATCTTGACTGTGAACTTCATGATTTTTAATTTCTATTCCAATCTAATTCAGGCCAAAAGGGATCTTAAAATGAAGTGAAGTCAGTCGTGTCCAACTCTTTGTAACCCCATAGACTGTAGACCACCAGACTCCTCTGTCCAGGGGAATTCTCCAGGAAAGAATACTGGAGTGGGTTGCCATTTCCTTCTCCAGGAGGTCTTCCTGACCCAGGGATCAAACCTGGGTCTCCCACATTGCAGGCAGACTCTTGACCCTCTGAGCCACCAGGGACTCCCCAAAAGGGATCTTAAAATCTACCAATAATAAACACAAAATTTTAAAATGTAATACACTTGAGTCTTTAATTACCTAATTCTTATCATATTACATCTTTAGTCCTCCCATATTATAATCTCAGGCTGTTTGAGGAATACAGTGTGGTACTTGGTTTATGTGGACTACAAGAGCTTGCAATTCAAGGATATTTTCTTAACCAAATTTTTTTATGCCTCCCTCATTCAATCATGAACCTGAGCTCTATAATCCAAGAAATAATGAAGTCACAATTCTGATTAGTATGTAGGATAAATTTTGTACTTCTGCCCTCATGATTTAGATTTTTGAGAATAAATCTCAATATGTTCTGTAATTCATGAATTTCCTCAGAACAGGCTAAACCATAAAACCATGCTTGTTGATATCTTAGCATAGTATAGAAGGAAAACTAGTGAAAGTCACTTAGTCATGTCCAACTTTTTGCCACCCCATGGACTATACAGTCCATGGAATTCCTCAGGCCAGAATACTGGAGTGGATAGTCTTTTTCCTTCTCCAGGGGATCTTCCCAACCTAGGGATCAAGTCCAGGCCTCCCACATTGCAGGCGGATTCTTTACCAGCTGAGCCACAAGGGAAGCCCAAGAATACTGGAGTGGGTAGACTATCCTGTCTCCAGCAGATCTTCCCAGCCCAGGAATTGAAACAGGGTCTCCTATATTGCAGGCGGATTCTTTACCAACTGAGCTATGAGGGAAGCCCATAGAAGAAAAACTAAGTTTTCTAAAGAAAACTAAAAATAGATAAAGTAAATCTTTACTATGGTGGAATATTTTCACCATCTCTTATCTGTAACTACAGTAATCTGGACAAGGTCTGCATAAAAACAGAGCTCAGTTCAGTTCAATTCATTTCAGTCACTCAGTCGTGTCCAACTCTTTGCGACCCCATGAATTGCAGCACACCAGGCCTCCCTGTCCATACCAACTCCCGGAGTTCACTCAAACTCACGTCCATCAAGTCAGTGATGCCATCCAGCCATCTCATCCTCTGTCATCCCCTTCTCCTCCTGCCCACAATCCCTCCCAGCATCAGAGTCTTTTCCAATGAGTCAACTCTTCGCATGAGGTGGCCAAAGTACTGGAGTTTCAGCTTCAGCATCATTCCTTCCAAAGAATACCCAGGACTGATCTCCTTTAGAATGGACGGATTGGATCTCCTTGCAGTCCAAGGGACTCTCAAGAGCTACTACTTGGCAATTTATTACTTCCCTTAAGAATGTTCTCTCCTTGACTCCCCTGGTGGTCTAGTGGCTAAGCCAATGCTTCTAATGCCAGGGGTTCATGTTTGAGCCCTGGTCAGGGAACTAAGAGTCCACATGCCACAATTAAGGCCCAGAGCAGCCAAATGAGTAAATTAAAACAAACAAAAAAGCATGCTCTCCCAATCTCAAAGTTCCCTGCCCTCAAGCAATGAGCCCTTTGTGTTTTTCAAAGCTTCCTTATCTTCTCCTCTGTACCTGTTTCTCTCCCTTTCCTCCATTATAGCTCTCCTGTTTCTGCCTGTCTTTAAGCCAGGTGGCTAGCTGATCTGATAACTTAAGTAGTGCCAGTGTAATAATAGTGGTTATGGTTTACTAGATGAGCTTTCACATAGAATTTAAATTATACTATGAATTCACATAGAATTTACATAGAATAAATTCACATAGAATTAAATTATACTATGATACTATGTAAGCATTCAATGTCATGACCCCAATATGTTATTAATTGTGAATTTTTCAGATATTGGGTCAGACCAGTAGTGGAGACAAGCAGGACTTCGTCACATCATCATACAATGAGCTGCATACTCAAGGCCAGCTGTAATTACAAAATTGTAGTCCCATTCTTGCATAACCATTGAATAGAGACCTTAGAAGCATACCAAAAGCATTCCATTTGTTCTTATTGTAAGGATCCTTAGAAAAATATAATGTTGTACAACACATTAGCTAGGACACTTAAATCCTCTTATTAACCAACAGCAAATGAGTTAATTCTGAATTGCTAGGTTTCTTGCTTTACACTAGAGCCCTCCACTTATTGTTATGTAAATGGATTCCATTTCTTTTCTTTAGTGTATCTTTTGAGTGAAAGTTTAAATAATATTCTCCATAATTCATTAATTGGTTAAATTCTTCTTTTACAACAAGTACTTGGTAATTCATGACAGATTTTTCTACAAAGCCATCTCCCTTGGACTTAAGCCTAAATGAAGATCACATTGCCAGAAAGAGTAAACAAAGGTGAGCATTCTTTGCTTTGTACAAAAAGTTGGAATTTTCAATTTCTGAAGTTATAAGAAATTTTTCTATGGTCTCAGAAAGCTCATTAAACAGTTTCATCCAATTTTATGGAAATCACAATACACTGCAAATGTTATATAAATGACAGTATATTTTTTTAAGTTCAGAGTCCAGCTAAATACCTGTGAAAAAGTGAGCATGTGCAAAATAAGAGTGACAACATTGTAAGAATGGTAGGAAAATAATTTGCGTGCTACATAATTAATCATTATTTTTTCCTTGATTCCAAATATTCAGTAGTTTTTGAGAAACAGATTAGTAAAATGTTGAAAATTATTTTAATTGAATGATGGATATATGGGATTCATTAAAGTAGCCTCTAATTTTGTGTATGTTTAATATTTTTATAATAAAAACTTAAAGAGAAAATGAATAAAATGTTACTAGTTTACAGTGATTAAAATAACTTCTCAGAAGAGGGGTTTTCAGTAGGTATTAATGACAGTTCATTAACTCTCCTCTGAATTAGTAAGCAAATGTTTATCTACTTAGCATATAAATTCTATGATGAAAGAATTGGTGGGTAACAAGAGGAAATATCAACCAAATCTGGAAACGAAAACCAAGGAAAGATTTGGGCCGGAACAATGTAACTGAAATTCTCTTGTTATCATACAATTCTGATAACATATTTTCAAAGTTAGTGAAATGATTGACCAGCTTCCATTGTTATGCAACTAAATTTAAAAAGTATAATTCTATAGTAGAAACAAGAAGATGGTAAGAGAAAAGTAGGAAATCTGAAGATTTAGAAAAGAAACCCATGTTAGGAACTTGAAAGCTGTGATGCACTTAAAAGATACGTTTCCCAAACGGACATACAGGTGGAGGATGTCAAATAAAATATAAAATGCCTATCCCTGGGATAGGCATCAATGACTAAATAAGCATTCATGTCTAGACCCCCGCCTCCAGCATCTCTCCTATGTCCCACTATAAGTAGACAGATGTCCATTAGCAAGACTGCTCAGTTCTTTAAACCAGGAGCATCAGGATATTTTGATAACACACAGACTGTAGAATCAGATGTACTTACTAGTTATATGATCTTTCCTTATTATAAAATAGAGATAATAGTGAAAATGAAAGTTGCTCAGTTGACTCCGACTCTTTTAACCCTGTGAACTGTAGCCCACCAGGCTCCTCTGTCCAAGGCATTCTCTGGGCAAGAATACTGGAGTGGGTAGCTGTTCCCTTCTCTAGGGGGTCTTCCCAACCTAGGGATCAAATCCAGGTCTCCCGTATTACAAACGAATTCTTAACCATCTGAGCTACCAGGGAAGTCCCCATCATTATTATTATTTTATTATTTTTATTCTATTACAGTGTTCAATCACTTGATAATGTGATGATCGAACAGTCTTTAGCCACTTAGATTACATGGAAAACTTAAAGGCAAGAAATAGCCCTGACTAGTAACCTCCTGGAATTCAAAATCTACTCTTAACTTTTAACAGACTTAAATCCAACTAATTATTACATGCCAAACAAAAGCTGGGACATGAAAGTTGTTAATTTCATAACCATGTTTTCCTGTATTCAAACAGGTATGCAATTTATAAGAGTAATTCTAGAAAATGAGACATCTAATCTTATTTCTTCATCTCTAGAGAACTCAGTATAAACTGGAAAAAGAAAATATACTTTTCAACCATTTAGTTTTTGCCATGATTAAACATAGCTTAAAGGCAAAGTGATGACCTAGCAAGGAAGAATTTTACCTGGTTCTCACAGTTTTAGCTTTAGGACAGTGAAATATTAATAAATGAGAAAGAAAGAGAAAATTAGCCAGTTAGCTAAGAAATACAGAGCAGTGGAGTGATGGTGTGATATGACAGAAAGAGCACTGGACAAGATGTTTGGAAAAACGTGTTGGAAATCCCATCTGCCTCTAAGTACAAGGCTTTACAAAGTCACCCAACTGCTCCAAACTGTTTGCTTATCTCTTATTGGGACTGGATTATATTACCTCCAAGGTCCTAGTTAAAATTATGCAACTCAACTCCCACCATTATCTTCCAATAGCCTCCATGCTTCTGTTAAATGCCTCCACTCTTCAGCAACTTTTTTGATTCAGACCACATTCCTGCTCTAATATTTTATTAATATCTTAGAGGAATGTCACAAATAGCCAAAGGTGTGGGGTGTTTTTTTTTTCTTGAACTTTTTATTTTGCATTGGAGTACAGCTCATTTACAATGTTGTGATAGTTTCAGGTGAACAATGAGGCAACTTAGCTATACATATACATGTATCCATTCTCCCCAAACTCCCCTCCCATCCAGACTGGCACATAACATTAAGGAGAGTTTCATGTGCTATACAATGAGTCCCTATTGGTTATCTATTTTAAATATAGCAGTGTGTACATGACCATCCCAAACTCCCTAACTATCCCTTCCCACCCCACCCCCACTGGCAACCATAAATTCATTTTCTAAGTCTGTGAGTCTCTTTCTGTTTTGTAAGTAAGTTAATTTGTGTCATTTCTTTTTAGATTCCACAAATAAGGGATGTCATACGATATTTCTCCTTCTCTATCTGACTGACTTCAATCAGTATGACAACCTCTAGGTCCATCCATCTTGCTGCAAATGGCATTATTTCATTCTTTTTAATGGTTGAGTAATATTCTATTATAAATACATACCAAATCATCTTTAATTCATTCCTCTGTAGAGGGACATTTAGGTTGCTTCCATGTCTTGACTACTGTAAACAGTGTTTCAATGACCATTGGGCTGCATGTATCCTTTCAGATTATGTTTTTCTCCATATATATGCCCAGGAGTGGGATTGCAGAATTATATGGTAGCTCATGAGAAATGCTGGGCTGGAAGAAGCACAAGCTAGAATCAAGATTGCTGGGAGAAATATCAATAACCTCAGATGTGCAGATGACACCACCCTTATGGCAGAAAGTGAAGAGGAACTAAAAAGCCTCTTGATGAAAGTGAAAGTGGAGAGTGAAAAAGTTGGCTTAAAGCTCAACATTCAGAAAACGAAGATCATGGCATCTGGTCCCATCACTTCATGGGAAATAGATAGGGAAACAATGGAAACAGTGTCAGACTTTATTTTGGGGGGCTCCAAAATCACTGCAGATGGTGACTGCAGCCATGAAATTAAAAGACGCTTACTCCTTGGAAGGAAAGTTATGACCAACCTAGATAGCACATTCAAAAGCAGAGACATTACTTTGCCAACAAAGGTTCGTCTAGTCAAAGCTATGGTTTTTCCTGTGGTCATGTATGGATGTGAGAGTTGGACTGTGAAGAAGGCTGAGTGCCGAAGAATTGATGCTTTTGAACTGTGGTGTTGGAGAAGACTCTTGAGAGTCCCTTGGACTGCAAGGAGATCCAACCAGTCCATTCTGAAGGAGATCAGCCCTGGGATTTCTTTGGAAGGAATGATGCTAAAGCTGAAACTCCAGTACTTTGGCCACCTCATGCGAAGAGTTGACTCATTGGAAAAGACTCTGATGCTGGGAGGGATTGGGGGCAGGAGGAGAAGGGGATGACAGAGGATGAGATGGCTGGATGGCATCACTGACTCAATGGATGTGAGTCTGAGTGAACTCTGGGAGTTGGTGATGGACAGGGAGGCCTGGCGTGCTGCAATTCATGGGGTTGCAAAGAGTCGGACACGACTGAGCAACTGAACTGAACTGAACTGAAGGAACATCCACATTGTTCTACATGGTGATTGTACCAATTTACTTTCCCACCAACAGGGTAGGAGGGTTCCCTTCTCTCCACATCCTCTCCAGCATTTATTGTTTGTGGATTTTTTGATGATAGTCTTTCTGGCTGGTGTGGGGTGCTATCTCATTGTAGTTTTAATTTGCATTTCTCAAATAACTAGCAATGTTGAACATCTTTCCATGTGCATACTGGATATCTGTATGTCTTCTTTGGAGAAATGTCTGTTTAGGTCTTCTGCCCATTTTTTGAGTGGATTGTTTGTTTTGAGTCTGTTAAGTATCATGAGCTGTTTGTGACCCATAATCCCTTTAGGGGTCACATAATTTGCAAATATTTTCTCCCAATTTGTGGATTGTCTTTTCATTTTGTTTCTTGTTTCTTTTGCTATGCAAAAGCTTTTGAGTTTGAGTAGGTCCCACTTGTTTATTTTTGTTTTTATTTCCATTATTCTGGGAGATGCATTAAGTTCTGCCTATGTTTTCCTCTAGGAGTTTTATAGTGTCTGGTCTCACATTTAGGTCTTCAATTTATTTTGAGTTTATTTTTGTGCATGGGGTTAAAGAATGATCTATTTTCTTTTTTTTTTTTTTTACATGCAGCTATCCAGTTTTCCCAGCACTGTTTGTTGAAGAGACTGTCTTTCCAACATTGTGTAGTCTTGCCTCCTTTGTCATAGATTATTGACCATAGGTTCATGGGTTTAATTCTAGGTTTTCTAACCTGTTTCAACAAATAGACAGAGTTGTAGAAAGCTGTTTTACAAAGTCTCCCATTATATTCTCATGAATAAAGTAGACAAGCAAAACGGAAAATGATGTAGTTAAGTAGATTTATATCCTTTTTAGCTAATACACTGAAGAATGAAAACTGACTCATTAATTACTTCATCAGTTACTTAAACATTAACAGATTCCAGTACCTCTAAATGACAGTTTATAGTAGCATTTGACAGCATTTCTAATCTTGTCTCTGTTCTACCCAACATTTTATTATTAAACTTCATATAGATAAGTTGGTATATTCAACCAATGTGGAAATGTGCTGGAACTGGAAGGCTTGATGAAGATATTTACAAACGCATATCCACAGACTAAATCAAAGAGAAATTTAAGTTAAAGTCTTTTAAATTCCAGATTTATATTCTATGAAGTTACAGCTTTAGAAAAAAATGGCACAAAATGGTCTGGGGAAGAAAACAGCTTTTGAAAAGTTAATATTAAGAAAGCTTACTTGTTTTTGTTGGCTGCCTGTTCCATTTGAGGCAACTTGGTGATAAGGTGGGTAAGTAATCAACACTTCTTTAGGCTGCACTGACAAATGTGCAGCCATTAAAACCAGGTGGGTGATGAGCCCTGGTATACTCTTTGCTGCTTGTACTCCAACTAAAGCCTCACAATCAGTTCTTGGTGTCACACTCTCATAGAGAAATCAACCATCAAAAGATATTCAGAGAAGAGGCAAGGGTGGAGAAGAATCTGAAAAATATTAAGCGTGAGAAACATCCAAATGAACCAAAGCTGTTAATTCTAGGTGAGAGAAAAATATTTAACTGTTTTAAATACTGGCTAGATGTGAAAAGGAAGAGAAGCACTGAGAGGGAAAGAAAGAGGATGCAATCTAAGATTTGGTAAAACACACCAACTGGTCCATTCATTTAGAAAATACTTATTGAGGTCCCACTATGTGCCAGTTCTTATACTAGTCACTAAGGATCCCTGGGTCAGGAAGATCTTCTGGAGGAGGGCATGGCAACCCACTCCAGTATTCTTGCCTGGAAAATCCCATGGACAGAGAAGCCTGACGGGCTGTAGTCCATGGGGTCACAAAGAGTCGGACACAACTAAACAACTAAAACTTTTCAAGGATTCTGAAAGAACAGATACGGTCTCCACCCTTAAGTTATTTACAGTCCTTCAGAAGAAACACAGGAAGTGACTGCAGTAAGATTGATTTAATGCTGTGAGAGCATATAGGAGACATGCCCAATCTAGGGCTGGATGGCCCTGAGACTTCCCAGATATTACATCTGAGCCTGGCACTGGGCCGCTTATGGCATTTCATTTATTCATCTCACTTCATATGGCTATAATGAACAGGATGAAAATCTGATTAAGAGTTATATGGAGATATTTTAGGCTAATGTAAAAGAAATATTTTCAAATTTGTAGTTGTCCAAGAACAGAATGGATGCCATAAGAGGGATATGTCTCTTGTGATTAGAAGCATTTAAAAAGAGAACTTATTAATTCTCTCTATTAGTCTATGTATTAGGCAGCATTATATGCTATTTCTCCCAGCTATAACACCTTACTTACTTCTAAGTTAACACTTTGTACTGCATTGCAATCTGTCTCCTTCACTGGACTCTGAATTCTTTCTATACTCCAAAATCACTAGGCTTGTAAATTGGCAGGATAATAAATTCTAACTTATTTACCTTCATATCCACAAATGTTTGCTGAATTATTTGATATAATATTGTGAGATGAATTAATGCTTTGAGTAGAAGGTTAGACTTAATCAGTGAAACCAAAATACATGTCATTCACCTGAGAAGCTCTTTTTAAAATATAGAATACTGAGAACACCATTAAAAACCTGATTTTAATAAACTAGAGATGAAAACAAGGAATCTTTATTTTTAAAACGCTCCCCAAAATTGCTTATGGCCAGGTTTGAGAATCACTGGACTCAATGACTTCTAAGATTTTTCCAGATTCTATTACCTCCTCATTTCCATTGCCATTAAAACATACTTTGATGTAATCTACTTCTTTAGTAAATCTAATGTGCTTATCCTGTTATGCAGGCAGTCTGACATGAACCAATATCTATAATGAGCAAATGATTATGATATTCATATAAACCTATTATTTAAAGACATGGTAAATGTAGGGGAAAGGAGTCAGAGGATTTGAGAGATATGCCTCTGGAGAATGAAACTAAGAACATGGAGAGAGGTGAAGTGAAGTGAAGACGCTCAGTCATGTCCGACTCTTTGCGACCCCATGGACTGTAGCCCACCAGGCTCCTCCATTCGTAGGATTTTCTAGGCAAGAGTACTGGAGTGGGATGCCATTTCCTTCTCCAGAGGATCTTCCCGACCCAGGGATTGAACTTGGGTCTCCCACATCGTAGGCAGACGATTTATCATCTGAGCCACCAGGGAAATCCCATGGAGAGAGGGAAGATATTACAAAGTTTTTAAATTATTGGACCATATTATTAAATGGCTGATCAACAAGTTGGTACTTGATAAAGCACTTTCTTACCTTCAAGCATCTTAACAAATTAGCTTTAAATATATGGGTACTTAAAATTGTATAGACATTGTAGAGTATAAACCACATAATTATTATATGTAGATACATACCACTATTTAAGATTCATACTTATTCTACCATGTATTCCCAAAACTAATTGGAATCATTAATTAATATAGCATATACTCCATGAATATACCATTCATCAGCTGAAATTTTTATTTTGCCTATACAAGAAAAGGTCATAAGACTTTCACATCTCTATATTTCACACAGTATTGTAGCACATTAGAAACATAAAATAATAAACCCTTACAGATTTAAGTCATGCATAAGCTCAGAATGGGGCTTCCCAGGTGTCGTTAGTGGTAAAGAACCCACCTGCCAATGCAGGAGATGTAAGAGACGTGGGTTCAATTCCTGGATCAGGAAGATCTCCTGAAGGAAGGCATGGCAACCCACTCCAGTATTCTTGCCTGGGAAATCCCATGGACAGAAGGGCCTGAAAGGCTACAGTCCATAGGGTCACAAGGAGTCAGACATGACTGAAGTTGACTTAGCGCACATGCACATAAGCTCAGATTATCCATTTTCTAAAATATGAATTATCTTACTATGTTCTAACTACTGTCAAGCATAGAATGAAACAACATTCTGGATATTTGTTGAAATTCCTTCTGCTTCTGATCACTCAAAGCTAAAAGATATAGTTTTCTCCAATAGTAATTGTATGGCAATTACTTAACTGATTTTGTTTAAAATGTTAGAAAATTCACATCCATTTAAATAAGCCAGGAATTGATTGGCTCTATAAAATAGGCATAAAAGAAGGCTGACCACCAAAGAACTGATGCTTTCAAATTATGGTGCTGGAGAAGATTCTTGAGTCCCTTGAACTGCAAAGAGATCAAACCAGTCAATCCTAAAGGAAATCAACCCTGAATATTCATTGGAAGGACTGTTGCTGAAGCTGAAGTTCCACAACTTTGGTCACCTGATGCTAAGAGCCAACTCATTGGAAAAGATCCTGATGCTAGGAAAGATTGAAGGCAAAAGGAAAAGGAGGTGGCAGAAGATGAGATAGTTATATATCATCACCAACTCAATGGACATGAATTTGAGCAAACTTCAGAAGATAGGAGCCAAAGTTGTTGATGGACAGGGAAGCCTGGCGTGCTGCACTCCATGGGGTCACAAAGAGTCAGACACAACTGACTGACTGAACTGAATTGAATGGGAAATAGTGGAGGACAGAGGAGCCTGGCGTGCTGCAGTCCATAGAGTCACAAAGAATTGGACACGACTTAGTGACTGAACAACAATAGAATACAAGGTGATATTAGAATGGGTTCAAGTTTGTTTCCTCTGCTCTATCTGTGTTGGTTCAGTGCTCAGGCAGTTTCTTCCTTTCAGGTATCCAGAGGGCAGCTGGCAGCTTCAAGCTTACATGCTGTTCTCCCACCAACCCCAGAGGATAGGATGTAACTCTTTCCTAGTCACTTCAGCAAAAATCCCTAGGTTAGACCTGATTGGAAGCTTTGGGCCATGTGCCTTCCTCTGAACCAACCACTGAAGTCATGATTGTAAATTGCACTCATCCGCTCTAGTCTGAGCCAGGTGTTGCATGGTAGCAGGAAGTAGGTCAGCAAAAAACACATGAGTAAGGAATGTGGGGAGTGGTTCACCAGAGAAAACTGGGATTCTGTCTCCAGGACAAGCAGAAATGGATTCTAAATGGACCAAAATAACATTTGCAATTCAACTCTGTTAATTCTGGTGCCTCTGATCTGTTCATGAATTCATTCGACACATACCACTATGTGCCAAGCGCCCTGTTGCGTTGAATGAACTCTGAGGAACATCTGGTTTCTCTAACTCCTCATTAAAATTTAACCAACTATAACAAGAGTTTAAAAGTATATTAGAAATCCCTTAGCTTTGATATTCATTACCTAATTTTGATTTACCCTCTTGGTTTCTGATTTTCTATATCTGTATACACCTATATCAATATGACCTAATTCTGTATGCTCCTAAGCCCCTCTTGACTTTCTTGCCATGCCTGAGTTCTTATAATATAGCTGTGGAGCTATAGGATATTAGTTTTCTAATTCATATCATTATGAATTAGAATATTTTCTTAATTAAAAAAAATCTACAGCATAATGCCAAGATAATTCTTTTCCTCCTTCCCCCTTTTTTTATTTTTTGCTATTCTTGAGGAGAACCATTTTCAATCAAAATGTCTTTTAATGAAAACTGCATCTGGTCTAAGAAACAGCTGCCAATTTCCAACCTGTTGTGAATTATAAGAACTAAATTTGAAAACCTCTTAAAATCAAGGTATAGAATGGAAAGGTTGCCAGACACTTCTCTGAATAATAACTCTGGCCCTTTTCTCAAACTCTCTAATAACCATGTTCTATTCTCCCCTGATTGGCCCAATGTCGTTCAGATATACCCCTGCACACCTCTGAGGTTTTACCTTAACGTTAATCTGGCATCATGTAAAGTCAGTTGCATTCCTTCAAAAGCCAGATAGGGAAAAGAGCTAATGTTAATATTGTCTCATGAACTCAAACAGCCTCAAAAGAAAGGATCTGTCTGCTCAGTCTGTTTTTAACTATGGCACCAATTCTAAATCAACCTTCCTTTAAGAGAACTCTATTTTATGTGATGGAGAAGGAAATGGCAACCTACTCCAGTATTCTTGCCTGGAGAATTCCGTGGACAGAGGAGCCTGGTTGGCTGCTGTCCATAGGGTTGCAGAGTCAGACTCAACTGAAGCGACTTAGCAGCAGCAGCAGCATTTTGTGTGAAGCCCCCTTGTGGCTCAGACGGTAATGCAGAAGACCTGGGTTCGATCCCTGGGTTGGGACAATCCCCTGGAGAAGGAAATGGCAACCCACTCCAGTGATCTTGCTTGGAAAATCCCATGGATGGAGGAGCCTGGCAGGTACGGTTCATGGGGTCTCCAAAAGTCGGACACGACTAAGCGACTGCACTTTCACTTTCTTTCTGTTTTATGTAATACACTCCACTGATCACCTCACTAAACTTCAGCCGCTGCATTTCTTTCCTCCCTCCCTGTTCCTCCGTCTTTCTGTTTCACCCTGATTCCTCTCTTCCTCCCTTTTTTTTATTGTTCACTACCCACTTTTCTTTCTCCCCTTTCTTGATCGTACACCCACCTACTTGTGGTCCTCTGTTTTATTCAGTGATTGACAAAGCATGAGCAAGAGAGTACTTATTAAGAATCTATTATTTGCCACAGAATGAAATAGGATCTAAATCCATGTGTTTCTGAGTCCTTATCTAGAGAAGAGATCAGAGTCCCAGATTTGTCTGATTCCAAAGACCACCATTTCACATCACCCCACTCTATCTTTAGTCTAAAAACTATTTTTTCACCCCATCTACTGATGTCACATTCAAAGTACATCAGACCTCTCCAGTCACTATCAAACAACCTGTTTTACTTTTTTCAGAATATGTGTTTCTACATGAAGTTATCTTTTCCCTTTACTGGTTTTCTTATTTATGGTCCATCTTCCTTCACTTAAGAGTCACTCTCTCATAATTAGGGAGTTTGTCTCATTCACCACTGTATCACAGCTACTCAGAAGAGTATCTGTCTCATGGTGGTCTGTCAATATTTATTTCTTCAATAGCTGAATTAATGTATAAACACTTTCTATATTTCAGCTTCACAGGTAATCAACATAGCACCTGAGAGCTCTACTGATGCAAAAAAAAAAAAGCCCCTAATTTTTAGTATAGTATTTTTCAAACAAATAGCAGAAAGAATAGCATGAAATCCATATAAACTTCCAGTGGATTAATTAACTGTTAACATTCTGTCATATTTGTTTTCTCCCATGATCCTTCTCTCTCTTTAATTCCCACTTTATCTTATAAGATAAGCAAATAAAAAAGACCATAAATTTATATTTAGAAGATAGAAGGGATTCTTACATCAATAAGGACAGGATGAGAAACCCAAGAGTACCCAACAGAAAGCTGATTATATGAAGAGAAGAACAACTACACTAGTTTTCATGTAGATGTAAATTAAAACATGAAGCATCCCTTTATACCAACCTATCTGGCAAAAAATTGAGAAATGTTAGTGAGAATATGGAGAAAAAGGAACATTATGGATCATTGACAGACATGAGGAGTGGTGGGGCCCTTCTGCCTGGCCATGCTCAGGATACTGCAGAATGTATATACCCTGCGGCCTACAGTCTTCCTAAGTACATGTCCCAGAGAAATAGGGACAGAGATGAAGTAGGTGTGATGTGTGATTGTGTTTATCACAGCACTGTGTGTGGTAAAAGGAAGTCGGAAGCAACCTGGCTGCACTTGGCTAGGGAAATAAACCAATAAAGCATGGTGGATGTGTCCTACAGAATACTATGCTCAGAGCTTTGTTGTTTAACATAGAACTATATGCATCAATCTTAAAAGCATAGTGCAGAAAAGAAAAATCAGAAAGAGATTGTAATACACTGTCACATGTAAGTTTAAAACTTACAAATTAGGGCAACATTCTGTAGTTTTTCAAATACAAACATATCCAAATGCAATAGAGTGGGCTTCTATTTGGGGGCGGGGGTGGGGGAGGAAGAATGAAAATAAAAAGAAGAAGTAGAATAAGAAGGATCTCTCAGGGACAGAAGATAATGGCACACTGTGAACAAAGGAATATGACTGGCCCAATTTTCTGTACATTATTTTAAGAACTTTTTAATAAAATAAAGTAAAAACAAGAATATCATTAAAAAGACTCTTCATTCATTTGAAAGTGTTTATTTCTTACTAACATTATGTCATCAACAATGTGCAAGGTTTGTAGTGGTTGCTCATCTCTCCATATAATTGTTTTTCTGTTGGGTACCGTTTGGTTTTTCATCATTAATTCCAGTGTTTATAGGCACTCTGTATATGGGCATGGTCAGATCAGTAAGAATATCACATTTTATACTCACAAACAGGATTGGAGAAAAGAAAGGAGCATCACAAATAACAGGATAAACTGGTATCATGTATACCTCTTGATGTGTGATGCACTGAAAAAGACACACCACCACCTGTATACGTGCCTGGAAAAATGACTAACATGTATTTAATAATTAAGAAGCAATCAGACTAATCTGAGTTTGACATTCAACACAACAGGCCTGGACTCTTCAAAAATGTCAATGCCATTAAAGACAATAAAAAGGTGAGAAGGTTGTTCTAGACCAGTGGTTGGCAAACTATAGGCCACTGGATAAATGCAATTTGTTTTTGTACATCCCACAAGCAGACCATGTGGTTATACTTTTTAATTGTGGGGGAGAAAATCAAAATAAGAATAACATTTCATGAACCATGAAATGTATAAGAAATTCAAATTTCATAGTCCATAAATAAAGTTTTATTGGCACACAGCCACAGTCATCAGGTTGTCTATGGCTGCTTTTGCACTGTAATAGCAGAACCAAGTAGTCACAACAGAGACTACATGTGGCCTAGAAAGCCTAAAATAATGGCTATCTGAGCTTGCACAGAAAAAATTTGCCAGCCACTTCTCCAGATTAAAGGGAATAACTTCAGGCGATGAATGATCCTTGAATGATTCAAGGATAAAAGATAAAACATTACTTGGACAACTAGAAATTTTCAATATGGGCTGCATATTAGATTAATAGCATTGTATCAATGTTAAATGTTTCTGGTTTTGTGCTCCTGTAGGAAAATTTCCTTGTTCTCAGTAAATACATGTTGAAATATTAGGGATTCAGTATCATGATGGCTGCAACATACTTTCAAATGCATCAGAGGAAAATATTTTCCCAAATGCATCAACTCAATCTCTTTCCTGAGGACATACTTACAGTAAAAGGGATTTCCCAGCTCAACTGAAATACCTAGGGCCCATCCTTAATTCCTGTCTTTCCCTAACCCACATGAAATCCACCCACCTTCAAACCTCTACTTTCATGGGACTTCCCTGGCAGTCCAGTGGTTAAGACCTGAAGCTTCCTTGCAGGGGGTGTGGGTTTACTCCTTGATTAGGGAACTAAGATCCCACATGCTGCAGGGTATGGCAAAAAAAACACAACTATACATTCAGAATATATCCAGAACCAGAGTTCCCCTCCACTGCTACCATCCCAACTCAAGCCACCATCATCCCTCACTTGCTGCAGTAGCCTCCTTGGCTGGTCTCTTCACCAAGATTTTGTTCGGTGACCTTTTAATCCTATAAATGAAATTATATGATTTTCCTGTTCCAAACTTCCCTTGGTTTCCATCACATCTAGGTAAAATTCAAAACCCTTAGCATAATCAATAAGACCTGCACGATACAGCCCTTGCTCATCTCCCTGATAGCATCTCCCACCCTCTTTCTCCTTCAAATGCATAAACCATGCTCCATCTTGGACTATTTATACTTTCTGTTACTCTTGTGCTGTGTACTCAGTCATTCAGTCATGTCTGACTCTTTGTAACCCCAAGGACTGAAGACCACCAGGCTCCTCTGTTTGTGAGATTTCCCAGGCAAGAATACTTCAGTGGATGGCCATTTCCTCCTCCAGGGGATTTTCCCAACCCAAGGATCAAACCAATCCATGTCTCTTCAGTCTCCTGCATTAGCAGGTGGAGTCTTCATTAGCAGGTAGATTCTGCACTGCAACCCCTGGGAAACCTGTTATTCTTGCCTACTCCCAAATCTCTTCATGTCCAAAATTTCACTCACTCAGTATTCTACCCAAAAATATATCCCTAAAGAGGACTGTCCAGCCCACTCTCTCAAAAACAACCAAAACACCTCCTATCAGTCACCTTCTATTTCCTTAGCTTGATTTATTTTTCCCATAGAACAGTGGCAGTCTGAAATTATATTTGCTCACATTCCCAGTGTCTATTGTTTTGCCTTTTCCAGTACTCACATACACACTAAAATGTAAATTCCATGAGGAAAAGAAGTTTTTAATCATTAATTGTTATGTTACCGTATAACAATATAATTGTTGAAGAATACCCAAAGACCTCATTCATTCAACTGTAGTTATTCTAAAAGAGGCACTGTTCTGGTTACTTGGTCCACATTAGTGAGTAAAACAAAAAATCTGTGCCCTCAGGGAGCTTACACGCTATCAGGGAAGAATATTCCAGAGTGTGTGGAAGGATGAATGTGTGCTTATAATACTGGATATGTGTGTAAGTGACTCTCCAAACCCATCAGTAGGCAAAATGCACACATTACAGCTCAATTAATGACTAACACCAGCATTAAAGACAAGGGAGTCATTTAAAGTGGAATGCAAGCTGCAGTTGGAAGCAAGTTTTGGGGAAAGAGGGGTTAGGAGACTCAAAGCAAATAGTACCAGGATTGGGAAGTAGGAGAGTCTACATTTTCTGACAGTGTCAAAAACGACAGGAATATAATGGAATTAGCTGGTCTCAGGAAGCCACCTGGATCATTGACAAGATGCTGTTTCCATTCCAACATAGATCACTGTGGCTCGTGAAGCAGAATTTGTGGTGCGACCTGAATGGCGTTTGCATCAGTGTCCACTAAGGTGACTGAAGAAGCGCTGCCTTGTGTCTCATCGAAATTAAACCTATGGAGAATTGCATTATATGCAAATTTTACCTCATTAAATCTGGCATTTATAGGAAATGTGTCCATAGTGGAAAAAGAAATCACAATTGGAACAGGTACCAAGAGTACCTTTTTGGTGCTCTTATCCATGACAACATACTTTGCTGTTGTTCAGTCGCTCAGTCATGTCTGAGTCTTTGTGACCCCATGGACTGCAGCATGCCAGTCTTCTCTGTCCTTCACCATCTCTCAGAGTTTGCTCAACTCATGTCCATTAAGTCAGTGATGCCATCCAACCATCTCATCCTCATTCTTTTCACCCTACCTTCAGTCTTTCCCAGAATCAGGGTCTTTGCCAATGAGTCAGCTCTTTGCATCAAGTAGCCAAAGTACTGGTGCTTCAGCTTCAGCATCAGTCCTTCCAATGAATATTCAGTGTTGATTTCCCTTAGGATTGACTGGTTTGATCTCCTTGAAGTCCAAGAGACTCTCAACAATCTTCTCCAAAACCATGGTTCGAAAGCATCAGTTCTTCAACACTCATCCTTCTTTATGTACACATCCTATCCATTATAATAGAAACAAATTTGTTATTTATTTCAATTATTTGCATTTAAAGCGTTTATCACTAACAGTTTGCTTCCAATGTAGAGACGTTCAAGCCTCCCTAAGCCAGTGTCTGAGAAATATCAGTGTCCCTGAGTGGGAGCTTCTTGGGGCAAAGGGTTTCAGTTTAGAATTAGAAAATACATCTTTTCTAATCTTTATATCAAGACAGTCCCAATTTATGATGGTTTGACTTGAGATGTTGACTTTACAATGGTGCCAAACCAATACACATGGAAACTGTGCTTTGAATTGTGAATTTCGATCTTTCCTTGGGCTAATGATACATAATATGACACTCTTATGATGCTGGCTGGCTCCCAGACAGCCACACGATCACAAGGGTAAGCAATGGATATATTTACAAGCATTCTGCACCCATACAGCTATTCCTTTTCACTTTCAGTACAGTATTTAATAAGTTACATGAGGTATTCAACTTTATTATAAAATAGGTTTTATGTTAGATGATGTTACTCAGCTGTATGCTAATGTAAGTGTTCTGACCAGGCTAAGCCAGGCTAGGCTAAGCTATGATGTTCGGTAGATTAGATGTAGTAAATACATATTTTATTTAATGGTATTCTCAGCTTCCAATGGGTTTATAAGGACATAATGCCATTGTAAGTTAAGGAAGTTGTGCAGTTAGTCTCTCCTTCCCTGAAGTCTAACCTCCTCTTGTCATGGGAGATAAATTAAGCCTGGATCTGCTCAAGACCAATGAACTGTAAACTGTTGGATGTTACAAGTGCTCTGCTGACATCACTGTCCTCATTCAGTTGCAAATAATATATCTGGACTTTGAGCAAAGACACCAACCTACCCTTTCCTGTTTCAGTAATAACTGTGCTCTCAGTTATATCCAACTCTTTCAACCCCATGGACTGTAGCCCGCTGGGCTCCTGTGTCCATGGGATTTCCCACACAAGAATACTGGAGTGGATTGCCATTTCCTCCTCCTGGGAATCTTCCAGACAAGGGATTGAACCTGCATCTCGTGTGTCTCCTGCATTGGCAGGTGGGTTCTTTGCCCCTCCACTAAGAATACAGTGGGAAGCCCCTCAATAATATCACCTCTTCTCTTATATGTGGGCCCCAAGATTCTCAGATCTTACTCTGCCTCCCTCATCTTCTACACTCTTGGCAAGAGTCTCTACCCCATATCCCTGGCCAGCCCAATGGTGACAAATCCATCAGTTGGTATCCTACTCCAAGTCCTCACCATGTCCCCCTCTTTCCCTGGACAATTACAGTCTCTTGGCCCAGAATCTCTCCTGGCCCTGAGTCTGCACCAGCACTAGAGGCAAAGCATGTAGAGAAGCTGAACAGGCAGCTGAAGGACACTCTTGTAAGTACTTGAAATTAGACTAATAGAATAACAATTCCTTCTCTCGTTTATTGAATCTCTACAGTGTTCCAGATCTTATATTAGATGCTTCATTACTACTTTATTTTGTTGTGAATATTCTGTTCACAACAATCTTCTGCTCACAACAACAAATAATACAATATCCATCTTCACTGAGGAAGTAAGTGAAATTCAGAGAAGTTATTTTGAAATTGGGATTCAAACCCAAATCTAAAAATATACCCTAGATTCTGGTGAATTTAGAAGAGAAAATGCCAAACACTGGGATTTTATTAATTTTAAAAAAATTAATTCTTTTTTGTTGAATATCTTAAAATTTATACCAGATTCAGGCCACATTTTTATGCTTAGTCTTCACAGTTGCTTACTCATGGGAAAGAATATTCTGTTCATACAATTAAAACAACATAAAGAAAACATTATTAGAATTTCAGTGCTGAACGTTGAAGTCTCAAAACTGTAGACTAGCAAAATTATGGGATGCTTACAGAAATGATACCTTGCAAGCACTTAGAAAATGATGGCCATTAAATATCAACATGGATTCACTAATAATACATTATTGTCTATGTTTAGAAATTACAGTCGAATGAAAAAATATCCAACAAGCCAAATTTCCATTTTAATAGAATTACTAAGCCCTTAGATATGGAGAATAACAAATGATAAGGGTATTTGCTGTAGCAAGAGATTGGACAGACACTGTTCTTTGGACCAGATGGGAAAATGTACACCAGATGATAACACAGTTTCATGCATATTCAGCTGATTTCCTAGACAGATCTAAAGAATGTGGATTTCTAGAAAACAAAAGTTTTAACTTCATCATATCTTTATCTACCCTGGATGTACATAGAAATTCCCATAATCCTGAATCCACACTTAATCTGCCACAAATATTAGAACATTTAATAACTGACCTTTGAAATCAGTTCATATACTTTAAGAAAAGGATATGTTGCACATTGTGCAATTGAAAAGTATACAATAGACTTCCTAATTCCTTTCAGTAGAGTAGTAAGTACTATGTAGAATGACCAAAACAAGTATCTGTCAACTAACCCAAGAAATTAGCCATAAAAAAATGAAAATGTTAACTAACAGTTACATTTATTTGGATAAGGCCAATTTATCAAATTAAAAGCAAAATTTTTTCATATTTAGGTCTATCTTTGTAGGGACTCTAGAATATTTATCATTCAGTACCACTAACCTAGATAGCATATTGAAAAGCAGAGACATTACTTTGACAACCAAGGTCCGTCTAGTCAAGGCTATGGTTTTTCCTGTGGTCATGTATGGATGTGAGAGTTGGACTGTGAAGAAGGCTGAGAGCCGAAGAATTGATGCTTTTGAACTGTGGTGTTGGAGAAGACTCTTGAGAGTCCCTTGAAGTGCAAGGAGATCCATCCAGTCCATTCTAAAGGAGATCAGCCCTGGGTGTTCTTTGGAAGGAATGATGCTAAAGCTGAAACTCCAGTACATTGGCCACCTCATGCAAAGAGTTGACTCATTGGAAAAGACTCTGATGCTGGGAGGGATTGGGGGCAGGAGGAGAAGGGGACGACAGAGGATGAGATGGCTGGATGGCATCTCCGAGTCGATGGACGTAAGTTTGAGTGAACTCCAGGAGATGGTGATGGACAGGGAGGGTTGGCTTGCTGCAATTTACGGGGTAGTGAAGAGTCGGACACGACTAAGCAACTGAACTGAACTGAACCACTAATAAAATTACTCCTAGTAGTATTTATTTGTTGTTTAGTCACTAAGTTGTATCTGACTGCAGTCCCATGGACTGTAGCCTACCAGGCTCCTCTGTTCATGGGATTTCCCAGGCAAAAATACTGGAGTGAGATGCCATCTTCTTCTCCAAGGGATATTCCCAACCCAGGAATCGAACTCTTGTCTCCTGCATTGGCAGGCAGATTCTTTAACACTGAGTTGTTAAGACCTCTGGTAGAACTATAAGCGTTCAACTCCCCAATTCTCTTAATAATTTCTCTTAATAATATTTATATTTATGAAAGATTTACTATATGCCTGGTATTGTGCTAAATGCTTTCCATATAGTTCCCTGCTTAGTCCATACAAAACAGTATAAGGTAAAGGCTTTTATACCATTTCATGGATAATGAAATTGCATCTATGAAGTAAATTCTTAAAGTAGAACAATAAGCTTTCAATGAGAGGCAATATTATACTGAGTTGATACATTTTCTTATGTTTTTAATTTATTATTTGAAGGCCCAGAATGTTGGTTTTATTGCTAGAAAAAATAATATTAGCATGCATACACATATATACATGAATATACATATGTAAGTATATCTGCATTTTTTATGTGTGTGATTATGACTGTGTTCTTATGTAAATTTTAAAATCTATATGGACTAATTTTATATTTTATAAATGTGGTCAATGTTTCTCCCAGAATTTTAGCACATAATTGGTTTGCGATTACAATAAAGATTCCCCTTTCCTTGCTTTCCTTTATTAAAAATACTATTCTTGAGGATGTTTTTAGGATGAAAGAATTTTTGTGAAATTCATTTAATCAACATACATTCCCATACTTCAACTTTATGTTTATCAAGACGAACTGATGTTTCTTCTACATTATGAATTCTAAGCTTTTTCATAAATATGAAAATTTTCTTTAGTTTTTGATATATAACTCTCAATTCTCATCTCTCATCTCCACAGATCTAATTTAGATTTGTCAAATGTCCATTTTCTTGACCTTTATGGTTCTATATTTGATAGTTACTATAATATCTTTAGTCCCTAGGTCTGTGATTCTTTTAGTAGTTTTAATCCCTTATTTTTTGTTTTGTTATTAATATTATGTCTAATTTTTCATAATTTTAATAACTTTATAGTATGTTGAGAGTATAAGTGAATTTTTTTTTAATTGGAGGATAATTGCTTTACAATGTTGTATTGGTCCGTGAATCTTTAATTCGCTTATGATGCTGTCTCAACACCAAAATTGAAAATTGCTGTTCTAATTATTATCAATCAGAAATAGTTCATAAGATCAGCTTGGTCAATCACCATTTCCCTTTTTTTTATGTACATTTAAATTTCTTTTGCTTGTTGATCTACCTATGTTACTTAATTTGAGAGAGTTCTAACATACTGCTGCTGCTAAGTCACTTCAGTCGTGCCCAACTCTGTGCGACCCCATAGACAGCAGCCCATCAGGCTTCCCCATCCCTGGGATTCTCCAGGCAAGAACACTGGAGAGGGTTGCCATTTCCTTCTCCAATGTATGAAAGTGAAAAGTGAAAGTGAAGTCACTCAGTCGTGTCCGACTCTGTGCGACCCCATGGACTGGCGCCTACCAGGTTCCTCCGTCCATGGGATTTTCCAGGCAAGAGTACTGGAGTTGGGTGCCAGTGCCCTTCAAAGCAGAAATAGACTGAACTGCATGAATACAGGCTTTTCTGAATTGATGATCCATTGGTGTTATATTAAAATCAATTGGGTATACAGTATGTTTAAGTTTTTTGTTTTCTAATTATCTGTTCATCTTAAGCCTTTCTAATTTACCTAATTCTTTAATTTTCTACATTCTCCACCTTTGTGACCTTCAGGGACAGGTTTAAAACAGTTTTAAATTATTATATCTGATTACTTAAAAGAATGAATGCATTCATTTATTTTTTAATGATGCATAAATCTTGCTTTTCTTTTGGGCTAACTAGTGAACATTTCTTCCTAAGGATAGCCCATGAAATAAGATCAGAAGTAAGAGCAGTCTATAAGGTGAACTATAAGGTGCTTAGAAAAGAAAGGTCAAAAGTTAGCAAAAGAAAGATTCAAAGTGGAAACAAATTTTCTTGTAAATACTGTATGAATCAAAGGAAAATGACCCCAAAATAATTAACATGAGAAACTGAACCCTGATACTTATTTATTGATATGAAACTTTTACTCTATTTTTGATTATCATGTCAGTATCTCTCAAGTTTCAGGAAGAGTTTTTTGAATTAATTGATTACTCTTTCTTCAATTTATTCTACACTCTTCAAAATCAGATAAAGACTAACCCTTTCAAGATATTACCCTTCACACACATCCTCAGGTGATTTCAAATTTGATGATGTGATGATGAGACACTCAATATTCACCAGCTTTCATCTTATTTATCATACTTGGTTCATTTCCAAGGACTAAAGGCCTGAGTCATTAAAAATTATATGCCCCATTTAAGCAAGTTTTCTGCATACTTTACTCAAGGAAAAATGTTGAATGCATTTTCCCCCTTATAAAATATGCATTTTATGATTAATCAACATTTAAAACTGGTACATAGCTAGATGCCTCTCAGCCTTATACCCTCGTGGTGCATAATTCTTGAGAAAAGCAAACTTAAGTAAAGATATACTTGCACAGTGTCCCATCCCCATCTCCAGGTAATTATTTTTTGGGGGAAAAATCCCAGAGCTGTAAATGCCTTTTATCAGCCTATGCATTTTAACCTGCTTTCATTTAAATAAGAAGCTAGAACTACCCCCCTTAGGGTAAATTTAACCATTGTTTCAAAAATATGATTTAGTGAATGTTTGTTTTAAAAGTTTCTGAGAGGTATTATTCCAGAGAAGAAAAGATGAATTATATCAATAATATTCCCCAGCAAATGAAATAATAACTATGAAAGATAATAGATACAACTAACATTTTTGGTAACATTTAATCCATACAACAATCCTATTAGTCATGTTACAATTATTAGTATCCCCATTTTATAGGTGATGAAGCCAAAACAAAGGAAAGCTGATAACTATATCAGAGATCCCACAGCTGTGCTAGCTAGTAAATAGCTGACACAGTGTTCCAGGCATTGGCTCTCAAGACTTCATCTCCATGCTATTCTCAATCCATTTTTTATTTCTTCATTTTGGAAACTCCCATATTTTTGTTTCTGAATCACTACATTAACATGGTATTCAAAACAAACACTTTAAAATATTGCTTAATTAATATTTGTAATCATTTACATGTTCCTTGAGGGTTGAAGTTGTTCTTTTACTAGAAAGGGTGTTCTGTGCTTCTTAGTTTTTAAGCTGGGACATGTGCAATTTTAAAAAGTGGTTTTTGATACAACCCTCTACTCGGTATCCGCATCTCCCATACCACATTCTCCTTCAGTTAAGACAGCTACTAAACCTGTTCATGTAGTGGAGTATATGATGAGATCTGTGAGCGCATGATACCAGTATGTTTATTCAAATGAAGAACAATTTACTACAAGAAATTAAATTTACTATATCGTAGTGTGTGGAAGGCTTCAAATTAGAAAGAGGAATTTGGGCAAGGAAGAGGGCTTATTAAATTTCCTTCTTATATCCCCCAAAAGTACCAAAACTAAGTACTCAGCACAATATTCTTTAAAAATAAAAGGAATTAGAGGTAGTGGACAAGGCATCATGTGGCAACTTATTCTACCAACAGGTGCCAGGGCATGGCACTGCAGAGTCAGGTACTTTGCCTCTGGGGATATGTGACTGCTGATGGAGGTCAAGATTTGGTTAGATTGCCATCTGTGAGCATCAATTTAACAGGCAAATATATGCCCCTACTCTTCAAAAGGGCTTTATCCTCATATAATGCCTCCATCCTGAAAACCCACTCATCCAGCCAAGTAGGATCCAGTCTTCCCTCACATATCTACCCCAAAGCTGTAGCATTAGAAGTAGAGCCTATGATCTCATTAGCTTGCTTCTCCTTAACACTCACTCAGAAAAGTAGAGAAACTAATCCCTACTGACCAGAAACTAATCCCTACTGACCTGACTACTTCAGCTTCTAAAAAAGCTTAGTAAACACTTAGCAATTGAAATATTATTATGACCAAGTTTCATCACCCAATACAGTGTTATTTTTCATTAATACACTCCAACAGAGTATTCAGTAAAAAAACGTACATTTCTTCCTTCTCAAGGTGAGAAGAAGTTACCTCCCACCTGTAGGAAAGTGTAAGAAAGTCCACATACCCATTCTGATACCAGCTCATCTTTCCTTCTTCAACTTACAAGAAATGTGCATTTTAAGAACTTCAAGAAATCCATTAAATGGCATTTAAAAAATAAAATGAGGCAAGCACATATACAAACATATTCAGAATACATGTGATACACACAATACATAAATTATCAACTGTTTCTAATGTTTCTCATTGATCTTTACTTGCTGTTTCCTCACTGATTTTGTTTTCTACTATCAATCACTGGTAGACATAAGAAGTGCGAAAGTGACTCAACATTTACTGAGTTCCTCCATGGTGAATGCACTCAACTTTATATTCAGTACTTCATTTCAACTTGAAAACAACATGATAGGTTATGTAAGCAGGCAGTGTTCTCATTTTTTCAGACCAGGGAGATGACTATAGGACCATATTTCCTTCACTCCATAATGATGACAATAAAAATTTTAATATATTGGCCAAATTTTTCAATAAAGAAAATTATATTACATTATTTGTGTTCTTTTATATGGAAGTATAATTGATTTACAATATGCACAGCATAGTGATTTAGCATTTTTACAGATTATACTCCATTAAAAGTTATTACAAGTTTTTCTTTCTTCTTAAAAAGGAAGGATTACACAGGGAGGTGACAAAGGCTACAAAGAGGCTTTCAAAAGGGAAAAGAAGTTCTTGGATAAATTCACAGGGAAACTGGTGTTTAGGGAGCCTCCCAAGTTCAACATCTTATTTAGTTTTATGAGAACAAAGATCATGATTCCTAAATTATCATTCTGAGCCAATAGTGTACACTGATGTCTCACTGCCTACTGAATCAAGCCCAGACTTCTCTTACTGATATACTAATTCTTTTATAATGTATGTTTATGCAATCTTATTTCATAATACCTTCCAAACCACCTTTTCTACGTGTGTCTACTTCATTCTCACTTCCCTGACGTTTTCATAGAAATTACTTCCTCCTCCTCTCTACTATCCCAAATCTACACTGTGTTCAGTTCACCTGTTCAAACCCATTCTTTCCTCACAGAACTTTTCTTGATAACTCTCCCATTTATCATCTTTTGTTCTCTCACATAGTTAATCCTTAGTCATAAAGAATCTTTTATTGCCCACCAACTCATTGATTTCTATCATTTTTTTCTCATCAACAAAGTTGAGGACTAAGGCCATACATTTTCCTCCTCTTATACCTTCTTCTTCACTCAGTAATCTACCAAAAGTGAAAGTGAAGTCACTCAGTCACGTCCAACTCTTTGCCACCCCATGGACTGTAGCTTACTAGGCTTCTCCGTCCATGGAATTTTCCAGGCAAGAGAACTGGAGTGGTTGCCATTTCCTTCTCCAGGGGATCTTCTCGACCCAGGGATCAAACCCAGGTCTCCCGCATTGCAGGCAGACACTTTACCATCTGAGCCACCAGGGAAGCATAGATGAATTCGATAAATTTATTGACGTATTTGTTGACTTATTTATTGACTTCTGATATGAACATAATTACAAAACATACAGTTATGTTGGATGCCAAATTATTATTTCTAGAGAACTCAGTAAATAAGGTTATGTATAGTTAGATTTTGTTTTGATTGTAGGTTATGTTTCTGAATATTAGGGATTGAAATAGGAATAATATACAGAAATCACATCTCCAAATGGAAATCTAGGTAATGACTACAAGTGAACAATCCCTTGATGTGTGGCAACAGTGCAGAGCAGGAGGAATGACTGCCTAGGCTTACATCCTGACTCAACCACCAATGAGATCTGTTGTTTTGGGCAAGTTAGTTAATGGCTCTTTTCTCACTGGTGAAATGGGAATGATAATAAAACTGGCAACATAAAGCTTTAATGTGACTTAAATCAAAGAACATAAATAAAACATGTCACACTTGGCACTTGTTAAGCAGCCAATAAATAGTCTGTGTCTTGATTATGGGCTTCCAGGTAACACTAGTGCTTAAGAACCCACTCACCAGTGCAGGAGATGTGACAAGGGGAGTTCGATCTCTAGGTCAGGAAGATCCTCTCAAGGAAGGCATGCCAACTGACTCCAGTATTCTTGCCTGGAGAATCCCCAAGGACAGAGAAGCCTGGCGACTACGACACATAGGGTCACAAAGAATCAGATACTGACTGAAGTGACTTAGCAGGCATGTTCTCATTTGATTATGGTGGTAGTTATAGCGCTATATACACTTGTCAAAAGTCATCAAACAATATATTTGATTTTTACTACATGTAAACAGTATAATAAACCTGAAATTTATAATAATGATATTTTAAAATGAATAAATGGGAGCTAGGCAGCCAAAAATCTCAGGCAAACTCATTTCACAGATTCCAGCTGCTGAAGACACCGCCGCTGAGGAAGCTCAGCGTAGGACATTATGTGCTGCTAGAGACACTACTTGAGCTGCCACATTACCAGAATAAATCCTCATCTTTCCCTGCTTTTTTACATTACCAGCTCCCAATTTAAAGTCCCAGATGGATACAGCTGCCTTGCTGCAGTAGAGCACATGACCACCATAATTGCAGAGGACCTTGGGAAAGAGTATCCTAGTCTGTAGGCTTCTGTGGTAGAAAGCCAGCCAGAACACAAACGAAGGAGAATTCTCAAACAAAGCAAAGAAAACAGACCAACTACACTGCAACACTGAAAAGTCTTTCAAACTAATATGAAAAAGACAAACACATTGATACAACATTGGAGAAAGTATTTAAAATGTCCCTCCCAAAAATAAACATTTGACAATATTTAGTATTTAACCTCACTAGTGAGCAAATTATATTAAAAGTATAATATATTTTTAAAATAAATTTGGTAAATTATTTTTAATATATCCAGATTTGGAGAAGGTTTGAGGAAATGAGTATTTTATAAACCAAGATGAGATGACATATTGTTATTACATTATTTCTAGAGAGCATTTGGCAATATCTATTACTAAGTGGTGATATTACTAAATGGTGAGATCATAAGTGGTTTAGGAGTTCTCCCCATCTATTTTCTGAAAATTATTTAATAAATATTGTCTTTTATAATGAGATAAACAAAAAACTTATTTTATGAAGTTAGAAATTGTCCCTTCAGCCTACAAAGACTCATTTCCCTTAACTAAACAGTATATATCTATCATCTCTTGATTTATCCAAGTCTGTTTTGAAGCTAATTCTACATTTACACCAAAACCATCCCTTTCAATACAAAATTTCATATGTTTACTACCTATTTCAAATTATATTTCTTTTTATTTGTGTTAAAATTTTCCTCTTTTAAATTTCCAACTGAGCTTTCACAAGGAGGGCATTAACATTTATTGAACACCTACTATGTGCCAGGAACTATTTAAATCCCATTCACATATGTTCGTTCATTTGCATTTAAGTCTGGTTCCAATTATACATAACTCTCATAATTTGACAGACATCAATCATCTTTCATTTTAGCCTGCATATTGCCAGACAGATGAGAGCAAATATTTTTAGATTGTCCTCAGATGGCAGTGCTCACACTCTCTTGATTCAGTTCAGGTGCCTTTTTCTGGACATTCTCTAGCTATTCCACTGGTTGCAACATCCGAAATTCCACACATTGATCATCTGATTCTAATATCCTTTATGCTAATTCCCAGAAATAGCCAGCATTTTGAAAAAACATGTCATTTTCCTGTGGGAGCATCTACTCTTTGAAATCTCTCAAGTAATCCCCAGTTCTTGGGAATGAAAAGATTAGCAATATATTTTATCAGTATCTTTTGTTGTTGCTGTAAATCTCCTTTTTAGTATTTTTAAAATATAAATTAAACCTACTTCTCATACATCTGAGGCCTTGTTAATGATGTAACAACAAATGCTTCTACAGTAATATACCTCTTGTTTTCTGTTTTTCATGAGGTTTCTACCTTTGGGGAGATGATCTTATTCATTGTTTTTCTGTGCTTTGTCTGGACAAGAAAGATACGGTTCTATCCCAAATTGATCTGGAAGTCCCAAGCAACATAATTATTATTAAGCAACACTTTTGCTTCTGGGGTCAGAAAAAAATCCCAAGGATAGAAAAATAGAAACTGAATCTGTTCTTTTAGTTCAACAAAATAGTAGATTTGTATTAAGAGTTTCTCTCTAAGTGAGCACAATTTCTCTCCATTTCACTCTTTCTCTATTTCTCTCTCTCCTTCTGTCTCTCTCTCTTCTTTCCTCCTTCTCTCCTGCCCTTCCTTCGGCAAAACACGTAAGGCCATTAGAGCTATTGCCTTAAAGGTTCCTTGAGCTATGACTGCAAAGTATGGCAGTGAGTCACAGAGTGACCTTGGTAACCCTATGGAGCAGGTCTCTCTACAAGATAGACCTAAAAACATTTCAGTTTCTATTCTCTAGGAGCTAATGAGCTAAGGAAATTTGATAACTAACACATGATTTTATATCTCAGTTTTAAAGCTTTATTACTGCAATGAATATAGGTACTGGTCCATAGAGCCAAACCCAAAAGGAACCCCAAGTGGAGCTAATGAAAATTATGGGGCAGACGAAGAGGTAATCAAGCAGAAGTCCTAAAATAAATCAAATACTCTATAAAACCATACATGAATGCCAGTGTCTGTGAACAAGATTACCATATGCCTTATAGACCATTCACACTATATGAGCCTTTTAGTATAAGACTCATAGAATCTAATTGATTCCCAAGGTTTTAAAGGAATTAGAGTTCATCTAGCCAAAACTCCACCATATTTATAAGATCCTTCTTCAACACAACCATGAAAGGGCTTATGTTTAAACTTGCCCAGTGATAGAGAGCTTATGCCCTTATGAAACAATCAATTTTGGCTCCAGAGAGCTCAAATCACTGGAAAGTTCTACTCCTACTAAATTAAGAGCTGCTACTCTGGTCCCCCTACACCTCTAGGAAGAAGGCATACCTAGGGTTTCCTAAATATGTATGCATACCATTCCCCAAATTTCCTAAAATATACACACATATAATATATAAATTCATACATATATATATCAAATGCCCAAAGCATTCATCAGATTTACAAAAGTGTCTATGACTCATAAAATTTAAGAATCACTGTTCTGTGGGTAACACAGAATAAATCTAAACCCCATTCTGCATATATGATATTTGAAGACAAAAATCATACAGCTGTGAGTCTTCCACTTTCACAGCAACCATATGTAATTCCTTAACCTGTTTCACATTTCAGTAGCTTATTCAGCTCACTCATTTCTTCAATATGTTAAATATCACCTGTAAAACACAGCTTCCCTGGTGGCTTAGACAGCAAAGAATCTGCCTGCAATGCGGAAGACCTGGGTTCGATCCTTGGATTGGGAAGATCCCCTGGAGGAGGGCATAGCAACCGATTCTAGTACTCTTGCCTGGAGAATCCCCACGGACAAAGGAGCCTGACAGGCTACAGTCCATGGGATCACAAAGAGTCAGACATGACTGAGAGACTAAGCACACACACACAAAATACAGCCCCTAAACCAGGCACAATGCTCTAGATATTCTGCTGCACAAATGGAGCAAGTTTGTTTCCCTCTACCTTTTCTGAATGCTGTACTTATACGAATAAAAGCTAAGAACTACAGTTATTTTGGTGACTTGGGCAGTTTCTGGTTGCAGTTACTGAGGCCATTAGATTGTGCTACATAAATTAGACTACACATGATGGATATATATCATAGCCCAGTCAGCATAGCTCTTCAGTTCTTGGCATGATGCATGTCCAGAACAAGGAAAGTCTTGAGAAGTCAAGTCACAAAGATTTCTCTCTATAGGTAAGAAGATACCCTTACCGTACTTGAGAGCTGCAAGAGATTTCATGGTACCTGACTTAATACCATCTAAGATTATCAAAATACCAGGTTACATTTATCAATGGACTGTGTCTACCAAAAATTTAAGAAAAAAGAATTCTATTCTCCCCTCCATTACATAAACTTAATACATTACATAAACTTAAACTTCCTTACCAGAATCTTTGTTGGAGAACAAAGGACAGGAGATGTTCACTACATAATAAAGACGTGTTCTTTATTAACACAACTATTCTGTGTTAATATGGAGAGAAAATGAGGTTGAAGAGAGGCACCCAGAAAGGCATATCAACTGATGAGAAAGTAATTATTCCAATTCCTCTCCCTTGAACCACCTCCCTTGTTAGCTCCCCATTCCTAAAATGTAGTAGTCAGACTGGTCCATGCTCCATCCCTATGTCTGGAAGATCCCCTGGAGGAGGGCATAACAACCCACTCCAGTATTCTTGCCTGGAGAATCCTTTGGACAGAGGAGCCTGGCAGGCTACAGTTCACAGGGTCGCAAAAAGTCAGACATGACTCAAACAACTCAGGACGCATGCACAAGACTTACATCATATTATAAATTGCTAGTGGACTAGTGTATTCTCAAAAACATGAAGCTGTAGTGCCAACAACACAGGTCTGCTGCTGCTGCTAAGTCACTTCAGTCATGTCCGACTCTGTGCGACCCCATAGATGGCAGCCAACCAGGCTTCCCGTCCCTGGGATTCTCCAGGCAAGAACACTGGAGTGGGTTGCCATTTCCTTCTCCAATGCATGAAAGTGAAAAGTGAAAGTGAAGTCGCTCAGTCGTGTCCGACTCTTAGCAACCCCATGGACTGCAGGCTACCAGGTGCCTCCATCCATGGGATTTTCCAGGCAGAAGTACTGGAGTGGGGTGCCACTGCCTTCTCTGACAACACAGGTCAGTGCTTGCCAAAGGTTAGAGGTGGGGACAGGTGTGCTAAGTTGCTTCAGTCGTGTCCAACTCTTTGCAACCCCATGGACTGTAGCCCGCCAGGCTCCTCTGTCCAAGGGACTTTTCAGGCAAGAGTACTGGAATGGGTTGCCATTTCCTTCTCCAGGGGATCTTCCTCACCGAAGGATTGAAGCCATGTCTCTTATGTCTCCTGCATTGGCAGGGGGGTTCTTTACCACTAGTGCCATCTGGGAAACCAGGATCTATAAAGGGATAGTAAGAGAGAATGTTTGGAGGAACAGAATTATTCTGCATCTTAAATATGGTGATGGTAGCAGGTAAAGGTACATGTGTTAGACCTCATGAGCTGTACACCAAAAAAAAAAAAAGCCTATTTTACTACATTATAAAACAACTTTATAAGTTGTTTTCAAAGGAAAGAAACAAACCGTATCCTGAACTCCTAACAACTCTGAGAGAGAATGAGAGAGAGAGGACTATTACCCTGAATTAAATCTTATTCAGTTCAGTTCAGTTCAGTCGCTCAGTCATGTCCAACTCTGCAACCCCATGAATCGCAGCACACCAGGCCTCCCTGTCCATCACCAACTCCCGGAGTCCACTCAAACCCATGTCCATTTAACTAGAATTAAACCTGCTGTTTCTTAACCCTGATTTTTACAACTCTTTCTCAAAAAAAAAAAAAAATTGGATATATGGACTCTGGTGAACCTCTCTCTACAAATCCTGGAATCAGATCCTAATTTAATCCTAAGTAATACATCTTATGGAGAAGGCAATGGCACCCCACTCCAGTACTCTTGCCTGGAAAATCCCATGGATGGAGGAGCCTGGTGGGCTACAGTCCATGGGGTAGAGAAGAGTCGGACATGACTGAGCGACTTCACTTTCACTTTTCACTTTCATGCATTGGAGAAGGAAATGGCAACCCACTCCAGTGTTCTTGCCTGGAGAATCCCAGGGATGGGGGAACCTAGTGGGCTGCCATCTATGGGGTCGCACAGAGTCAGACACGACTGAAGCGACTGAGCAGCAGCAGCAGCAATACATCTTGTGAGTGGGAAGCATTCTTGTGTCAGAATTTTTGCTGAGGCCTAAATTCAGTCTCTAATGAACACAGCCTCTAATGACTCAAAACCAAATTCTAAGGTACAATACTGTTAATCCACTGACACCATAGATACAGCTTTTGGTGCCTTGTGTGCCTGGTTTGTGTCCCTGTGGCAATGCCATCAATCAGAGAGTTTGAGCTTCTGCTCCAGAGGTAATGCACTGGTTTTTAGACTTTTTTCTGAATATAAGAGTCTGCAAAACGCAGGCTGATTCATAAGTCAAGCACAAGAAAATGAAAAAGAGACGGGTTAAATGGATATGAAAGGAAAGCAAGCTCTATGAAAAATCAACCCAGTTACCAGTACATAAGCATGGGTTTTTCTTGAACACAAGTGAGAATTAGCAGAGAAGGAAAAAGTAACGCAGATCCAACAAAGATTTTTGTCAAAGCAACTGTTCGGTCCTGGGAGGCTCCGCCAGCTGTCTGATTGAGTGAGGAATCCACAGTCGTGGCTCGCTGGTTGCAAAGCTGGGAAAGAAGTCAGAACTGAAGCCTCATTGCCATAGGAACACTAACTGCTGCATTTTCCTTTTCCTCATAAAACCACACATGAGAACTGCTAATAAGTTTCACATTTCTTGGCTTTATAAGAGAAAAATCTTAAGATATGCACAACTTGGCAATACTCTTGAAGTTGGGAAGCTTGCTGAAGTTTTCAGAGCATTCCTACAGAATGTGTCCTTTTTTTTTTATTAAGTAAACTTGATTGTATTAAAGGATACATGAGACATGTATCCCACACCCCTTATGGATTGATACCTGTTTTCTTTCTTTGATATTCCCAATATTTTATTATGAAAGGTTTCAAATATACCAAAAAGTCAGATTGTTCACAGAACACCGAACTATCTACTACAAATCTACAGTTGTTAACTTTTTGCTGTATTGATTTCATCACTTATCTATGCATGTAGGTAGGACATTTCCTTCTTATTCATAAATAACAAAAAAACAAAAAATGGAAAGACTTGAAGAAAAGTCGCACGTGTTCTAAACCAATGAGAATTTATTAAAAATAAAGTAATCCTTTTTTATCTTAAAGATTTAAACAGAGGGTTGTAAAGCCACATCTGTCTAATGCATTTGTTGTCATGAATCCTTCAAGATGTTTAATCATATCATGTGTGTTGATCCACATTTCCTTATCACTTCTAGGTATTATAACAATCTTTTAAAAATAAAGATAGCAATTTACATGCTTTTGATGCAGTAAATATGTATCAGCATCTACCTTGTACAATGCCAAAAATTGTTCTAGGCACTGGCGAAAAAACAGATATCTAAGATAGAGTTCTTGTCTTCAAAGTGTTCAGTCTAGAAGGAGAGACTCTCTAGTAAGGAAGATGCCCAGACCAAAATACTGGGAGGCAGATGGAACTATTCACAAGTCTTACACAAGGACTGATCAATCTTGTGCATCTGTGTGCTCAGTTGCTCAGTCATGTCCGATTCTTTGCAACCCCATGGACTGTAGCCTGCCAAGCTCCTCTGTCCGTGGGGTTTCCCAAGCAAGAAGACTGGAGTGGGCTACCGTTTCCTCCTCCAGGAGAACTTTCCGACGCAGGGGTGGAACCCAAGTCTCCTGCTGCTCCTGCATTGGCAGGCAGATTCTTTATCACTGTGCCACCTGGGAAGCCAGGTCTTGAAAATTCTCTTCACAAGAAAATTATAACTACTTGTGAAGTGAAGTTGCTCAGTCGTGTCCAACTCTTTGCGACCCCAGAAGCCTACCAGGCTTCTCAGTCCATGGGATTTTCCAGGCAAGAGTACTGGAGTGGGTTGTCATTGCCTTCTCCAGGGGATCTTCCCAACCCAGGGATCAAACCTGGGTCTCCCGCATTGTAGACAGATGCTTTTACCCTCTGAGCCAACAGGGAAGTCCAATAACTACATGAAGTGATGAAATTACACTGAAGTTACTCTGGTAATCACTTAACAATATATACATCTGCCAAATCATCATGTTGCATACTTTAAACAGACACAGTGTTATATATCAATTATATTTCAATGAAACTAGAAAAACAACAACGACAAACCCTATGGGGAAGCAGAAATTGAGAGGAGGAGGGAAACCTTCCCTGAGACTAATAATTACGTTTTCTAACAACGAAGCTCGAGTTGGCCAGTAGGAAAAGGTGAGAAAGAACAGTCTTCCCAGAGACGAAAACGTGTAAACAAGAACCAGCTCACCAATTCAGTCAAAAACCAGGTGAACCTTCATCTTGCCAAAAGTAGAGTACAATGGCTTCTAACATAATAACACTTCACAAACTAAAACAGTGATCAGACTCAAGCTTGATTACATTTAAATGTAAGTGAAAAAGCTCAAAATAAAATGAGCTTCTTACAGGCTCTAAGTAATTGCCATAGATCTTTCTTTACCATGTTATTTGAATGTAGTATATTGATTTAAAGGAGAATAACAGACATTGCTGAATCTATTTGATGACAGCTTATCCAGAAATCAACAAAAGTGCCACAGTAATTATCACTTACCAATAATTCATATTTTTAAAACATTTACATATCAACTTTTCTGAGTTTCCCATTCCTCCATTAAGTGTTATTTTTTTACAGATCTGGTATGACAACTGTATTGTTGATTAAGATGCCATATATGCTATTTCTATAAATTGGGAATTTATTACCTGAAGTTTTTCTTATCATGTCACTTTGAATGAATTAACACCAAATGTTACTATCTTCAGTAGCCCCGAAATTAGGAAAGTACACATAGATTTATGACAAAATTACCTGTGAGTCTTGAAGAAAAAGGATTTGTGGTGTGTTACAAAGTGGACACAAGTCAAAAACTGCAGAGTGATTAGATGGCTATAATTAGATGACAAAAAATAAATATGCTAGAAAATAAAAATCTATAATAAAATTTTGTAATAAAAGAAATAGTCTAGACTAAATTTGAATTCATTATTAAATAAGAATAGATATGTCTCATATTAAAGAATGAGCATGTAGAGAGTGGTAAAGCCAATATTCTGATAGTTCTCACTAGCTAATGAAAACGGGTTTACTCTAAAGGGCTGAATTGTGATGAAACTCATTCCTAGGAAATTCCTCATACTGAGGCTTCAGAGAAGCTTTAAATATCTGATACCAAAGAAGGAAGAACTGCTCTAAGTTGGAAATTCCATTACCTAATTACTACTAAATTTGCTAGAAAGAATCAGTACCACTTCTTTTATAATCATGAAGCTAAAATGGCAAAGCTAGAAGTAGTTCCAGGATTTTCATTAGGTTATCTAGTCCACAATCTTTGGCATGGAGGTCTGCTCAAGAATTAATATCTTACTTAAGATGACTCTCTCCTAGCAGGATGAATGCTGCCTTAAATTGAAAGCTATGTTAAGTAAATATGAATTTGCAAAATCACAATTATAAAAACAATCTATACTATTTTACATCTTATTATGTACCATCATCAACTAGGTCTAGTATCTAATTTATCTTAATTTGTTTTACTATTAACATCATTTTGATAATTTTATATGCATCTTTTCTACATCATAATGTATAAAAATTCTATTTTTCTAATATTGGCTTTCTTGGTTAAAAATGACTTCAAAGTAATTTCATGTCAGTGCTACTTTGATGGTTTGTCAACAACATCATTGAAACTGAAGGATTCTATTTTGACAACCATTAAATATACTCCTGTCTGTGCACAGCTAACACAGTAA